>NC_133844.1:7517500-7605000 GCF_047830755.1 Zonotrichia albicollis | reverse complement strand
TCCTGGAAAATCAGGATCAGGGAATTGCACAGCCACAATCCATGGCACCTGAATTCCCTGGATATTCACCCCAGGGATTAAAGATGTGATTTTTTGTAATATTCCAATCTAAAAATGCGCATTTATGCTTCAAACCCACCTGTTGATTTGAAATTCAGATGGAATTTGGTTCCCTCAGCTGAATTTTGTCCATCTGGCTCAAGTGACCACAGGATTTTGCTCCTCAGCCATCTCAATAATCCCATTTTCTCCCATTTTCAATTTCATTTTTCCCGTGGCTTCATGCAGCTTTTTCTCCCTGAAATAGGGATTTTTCCCCTTAAAAAAACACAGAAAATAACAAAAACCTTTCTCAGATTTGGCATCAAAACATTTCTATTCCATTTCCTACCTTTTGTTTGTTGTTAAATAAATCCGAGGGGTTACATCCTCTATTAACAATTACAAGAAGTGAATGCGCTAAGAGCCGAGTTCAAATCACTTTAAAAATTTACCAAAATTTACCAAATTTCAAACATCAGAGTGTTTGAAAGCATTTTCAAATTAATATTTCCTGTGGCTGGAATTGGAAACATTTTAAAATTTGTTTTTCCTGTGGCTTCATGCAGGAAAATTTATTTTTTTCTTGAAATACAGAAGATAAAAACCTTTCTTAGATTTGGCATGAAAACATTTCTATTCCATTTCCTACCTTTTGTTTGTTGTTAAATAAATCCGAGGGGTTGCATCCTCTATTAACAATTACAAGAAGTGAATGCGCTAAGAGCCGAGTTCAAATCACTTTAAAAATTTACCAAAATTTACCAAATTTCAAACACCAGAGTGTTTGAAAAGGATTTTCAAATTAATATTTCCTGCGGCTGGAACTGGAAACATTTTCAAATTAATTTTTTCTGTGGCTGAATGCAGCTTTTTTTCCTGAAACAATGATTTTTTTTTCCTTAAAAAATACAGAAGATAATAAAAAAGAACAAAAATCTGTCTTGCATTTGGCATCAAAACATTTCTATTCCATTTCCTGCCTTTTGTTTGTTGTTAAATAAATCCGAGGGGTTGCATCCTCTATTAACAATTACAAGAAGTGAATGCGCTAAGAGCCGAGTTCAAATCACTTTAATAATTTACCAAAGGAAAGCAGGAAGCATAAACAAATTCTAATGAAACACTTGTTAATGAATTCGCATCCCAGAGCTCTTGTTCCCACTCCTGAGCAATTCCTGCTCTGTTTTACTTGGAGTGATGAAAATTAAACATTATCACACCTCCACCTCTCACCTCCCAATTAAAGTATTAATGAGCTGTGCTTGTTTCTTCTCCTCCTGATGATTTTAACATCGTTTGACCCGGATGCTTCTGGAAGTCTCAGGGTGGAGAAATCTCATTTCTGTCACGTCAGCAAAGCAGAAGGGACAGACACTCATCAGAGCAAGGCATTTGTGTCAAAAAGAAGGGAAATGAAAGCAGATTAATGAAGAATCCCAGGTGAATTTTTAAAAATAATTTTAATTATTTAATTATTTCAATTATTTAATTATTTAGATTATTAAATTATTAAATATTTTAAATATTCATTTTTTTTTATAAATTGCATAATAAATTTTATAGAAATTATATCATTTTAAATAAATAATTTGAAGAATATTAAGCACCGAAATGCCAATATTGGTCCCTCCCACATGGGCGAGCACAATCCACCCTCAACTCCAGCGGTGCTCCCTTGTCATGGACATATTTTATGAAAAATCATTTTGTCAGGATCTTTTCTCCCAAGAAGCTGGGAAGTTTCAGCCTCTCCATGTTTTTCTGCTTTGGAATGTGATTTGGAGAATTGTGAATGTGAATTGGTTTTACTTGATGACCAATCACAGTCCAGCTGTGTCGAGGCTGTGAGCAGCCACAAGATTTTATTATCATCCCCTTTCCTTTCCTTTCCTTTCCTTTCCTTTCCTTTCCTTTCCTTTCCTTTCCTTTCCTTTCCTTTCCTTTCCTTTCCTTTCCTTTCCTTTCCTTTCCTTTCCTTTCCTTTCCTTTCCTTTCCTTTCCTTTCCTTTCCTTTCCTTTCCTTTCCTTTCCTTTCCTTTCCTTTCCTTTCCTTTCCTTTCCTTTCCTTTCCTTTCCTTTCCTTTCCTTTCCTTTCCTTTCCTTTCCTTTCCTTTCCTTTCCTTTCCTTTCCTTTCCTTTCCTTTCCTTTCCTTTTTTCTCCTGTGGTTGGATCTTGGCTGTGGAGATTCATCCAAGGATAAAAGAATCAGTTCTTCATTTCAGGAATAATGAGAAAATCTGGGAAAACACCAGCTCCTTTTTCTAGATGCAGAATTCCATCCATGCTCTGGTGTAGGAACTGAAAGCTTTAGGGGAGAATAATCCAAAATAGGGGGAGAATAATCCAAAATAGATGGAATTTTCCAGGGAGCAGGCAGAGGGAGTGAAAGAGATGAGCATTAAGGAGCCAAACAGCAGCGAGGGAAGATAATTTTGAGCCATTATGCACCATTATTCCCTTCCCTTCCCTTCCCTTCCCTTCCCTTCCCTTCCCTTCCCTTCCCTTCCCTTCCCTTCCCTTCCTTCCCTTCCCTTCCCTTCCCTTCCCTTCCCTTCCCTTCCCTTCCATGAAATCCTTCCTTCTATTCTTTTAGTATACTTCCAATAGATCATTTTATTTTAATATAATACATATCATAAAATAATAAATCAGCTTTCTGAAACATGGAGTCAAGATTCTCATCTCTTCCCTCATCCTGGGACCACCACACTCCCTCCCACCATTCCCCAAACCCAAACTGATGCTCTGAATAATGCAAAAAAATGAAAAAAATGACAGGAAACCAGACAGAGCTGACAACCAAAAAAAAAAAAAAAAAAAAAAAACCACAACACAATCTCTGTATTATTTTCAATAGAATCCTGTCCCTCATTTGAATTTGGCAGCTCAGCTTTTCCACGGAGCATGTAAATAATAAACACAGGCTGCTTGATCTGCCTCTGCAATCGCCTGCCTCCTCAAAAAACAAATTAGAGCTAAAAAAAAATTCCCTGTTTAGCAATGAAGTGACAGCAGAACTTGTCAGGGGTGTGACAGCGCCACCTTCCCTCGTTTGTCACTCCTGGGGCTGTGTCAGCACCCCCAGAGCCACCTGTGGTTAACAAAAATCAATATTGCTTTGCAAAAAAAGGCCAAAATGTACATTCCTAAATTTCCCCAGCCGAGAGGATTTAGGAATGTGCATTTTTCCTGAGGAGGGAGAGGAATGGGGGATTTGTGTTTCCAAACAAGCTGTGGGAGATAAAACCAGCACTGGGAGAGAAAAAAAAAAAAACCAATGGGAAGGATTCCACTGATTGGTGAATGGAAAGAGAAATCTGCTTCTACAAATAAACTTTAGGGTTGGTGATAAATGAAACTGGATATTGAAAGGTGAAACAATGGGGAAAACTCCTAAATTCTGTAGGAATTAAAAATGAAAAGGAAGGGTTGTACATTAGAGGGGAATATTTGGGATCAGGTGTTCTGGGAGGTCTGAACCTCTCAAGAACCTCAGAAATGGGGGAAAACCCTTAATTCCATAAGAATTTGAAAAATGAAAAGGGAGGGTTGTACATTAGAGGAGAATCTTTGGGATCAGGTGTTTTGGGAGGTCTGAACCTCTCAAGTACCTCAGAAATGGGGAAAAGCCCCCAAATTCTGTAAGAATTTTAAAATTAAAAGGGAGATTTATACATCAGAGGGGAATATTCAATATCAGGTGTTCCCAGAAGTCTGAACCTCTCAAGTACCTCAGAAACGGGGAAAAGCCCCCAAATTCTGTAAGAATTTAAAAATTAAAAGGGAAATTTATACATTAGAGAGAAATATTCAGCACCAGGTGTTCTGGGAGGTCTGAACCTCTCAAGTGCCTCAGAAATGGCGAAAGAGAGAAGCTGGGAAACCGGGATAAAAACATGAGGTATAAACAAGAATAAAAGACAAATAAAGCTAACAATTCCATTTCACAGTTTATAATTACCTATATCTATATGCAGAAATAAACAAATAAATCCTGCTTGCAAGACCCGGAGAGCTCAGGGGCCTCTGCTCTCCCGCTGTGTGGGAATCCATAAAGTTAGAGGGTTTTTAGGAAATGGTTAAAAAAGAGTATTTAGGCCTCAGGATGTGGCCCGAAGTTCTGTTACAGCAGAAAAGTTTCCCAAGCAAGCAGAAAAGTTTCCCAAGCAGTAGATGTGACAAATAACAATAAGACTTTGTAGATTTGGCTTTAGGATGGCAACAAGTTTATTTAATGTATATCTTTAGAAGGTTACTGTGAATAGAGCTCTGTTCTTTGTCTTTTATGAACCAGTCTTTGTTTTAACTACTCTTACGTATGTTTTATAAGATTGGATGGATGTCCTGTTTATCTCGGCTGTTTGAGGGGCCTGGGAAGGCCCGGGGGTGGCCTTGGGGCACCACGCGTGTTTAAGGACGAGAAGAGGCTTCAGTTCTTCTTTCTGGTTTTATGTTTATTAATTGTTTATCTAAAAGATGTTCTTTCAGCCTAACAAAGATCCGCTCAGCAGTCAGCCATGGGCACACACTGTGCCGTCCCACGGACCGCCACGTATCTTTATACCCCCTGTTACGTGTACAATATTTATCATTTTTCCCCAATACCATTTATTCTTATTACTCGGTGCACTCTCAGTAATAACCAACCCAAAGGTGCCACCGTGGCCAAAGAAGATGGAGGAGAGGAGGAAGAAGAAGGAGGGTAGGACACACCCCAATTCCTCCATCTTACTCCTCTAAACCCCCCTGTACATAAATCCTAAACCTTGTGTCTCACTCTCTAATTAACCAATCCCTTCACCATTCACCCGGTGAAGCCCTCATCCTTGTCGTCTCCTGTGTAGGGTTAAAGTCCAGCTACCAGACACTTCTGGCAACATTCCAGGAGTCCCGAGCCCCCCCAAGGGGTCTCGGTGGCTCAGCACCTCAGGACTGAGATCTTGAGATCCGACAGATGGAAAGCTTGTCAATATGTCTTGTTTTGGTGTGATTGGTTGAAATCTAAACTGAGATGGTTTTATGTCATTCCGTTTTACCCCACCTTCGGGGACATTTTCCTTTAGGCCAGCATGCTGTTAACACCTAACAATGTTCTGAGGCTGATGTACTAATAAACAAAAAAGGCTGGTCTGAATTTGTCCAGTGTGGTCCATATTTGGACTTTTTGCCGCGGCAAGTGGGTTCCTCTCTTAAGACGTGGGTTCCTGAAACCATTGGATCTATGGCTACCCTGGTGCACCGGCACCCCTGAAGGGTTCAAAGCCAATTCCTGTTAGCAGCCACTTAAAGCTCATTTCCATTCCAAAGCCATCAGGAACGGGCAGGGCCAAGCTGTGACACGGAATCAGTGGCAGAGGTGAAAATTACCTTGGAAATTCCTACAGGAATCCCGGTGGCGCTCCATTGTCCCCGAGTGGGTAATTCAGTTTATCACCTCTCCGAGTCCTTTGATTCACTGTATGTGTGTGGATTTTTGCTCACGGCACCAGGATGCACAGGACTCAGGACCTGAATTTCTTTGTAGCTGTTAATTCAGCTCTAATTAACTATTATCTCGTTAGCTTTGATGTTGATACCATTTTTAGTTCTTGGACTTTCTGTTTTGCTGGCATCAAAATGTAATTTTTGAAATTTCGGTCTTTTGTGAGAAGTAAAATCCATTTTTACTCACTTCTGGATATACACATTCAGTCTTTTTTTACTTGAAAAGGATTTAAAGCATTCTCAGTTTTGATGCAGAGAAAGTAAGCGGCCTATTCACATTATGGAGATGAAAAGAAATTAAAATGAATTCCTGGGAATGTGTGGGGTTTTCCCATGAGTGGGGAAACGGATTTCAGTAATTTCCAAGGGATTGAGTGAAGGAATCTGAGCACACTGTCCTTGTTTTGGTGGTAAATTACACTCAATTCCTAATCAATACTGTTGATTTTGCCGGCTTTAATGCAAGCACTGGTTTATGTTCTGCTGTAATCTCCCGGTAGTTCTTTAGTTTTGTACTGTCTGCTGAGTAATTCTGATTGAGATCTTCTGCCTGTTATCTATTTCCGCTTTATAAAGAATTCATTTTTACAAACAGATCTGTTTTACCACTGGAACTTGAGGAACAAACCCCTTAAATTTAAACTTTTGCCAAGATCTGAGGTTAAGGAATGTTTTCCCTCTGTTTAAACCCCTTTCTGTGAAGGAGTTTAAATACACAAATTTGTCTTTTCTGCCCCTCAGACATGGCAGAAAAGCTTCTTTAATTAACTCTGTCTGTCAGATTTCAGAGCTGGGGGCTCCAATCCCAAGAATTTTACTTTTCTGTATTCTGTGACCTGAAGTGCTTTGAGAATTAGCTAAAGAAAAAAGAAAAATAAGAGAATTAAAAAAGGAAAAAAGGATCCAGGCAGTCCATAAATAATGTTAAATGTACAAAGATCCACATTAAACAGATGTAATAATAATAATGTTACATTTAATATATGATAACATTATATATTAAATTATAATTATTATAATTATAGTAATAATATAATTATAATTATAATTATAATAAACAGATGTCTTTGTACATAAGCAGGCCTCCAACTGTAACACAAATGGGAAGAAAAACAACTCCATGTCAGCTCTGTTTCCAGCAGGATGCTGCGGTGCTCTGCACTAATTAACCACTTCATTAATGCCTGGGATTGCTGTAAGTGACCATCCCACTGACAAAGATGAAACACAACGTGCAGGAGTGGTTGCTGACAGAGGACAGGAGATCATTATCAAATTACAGAAAACAACGGCATAAATCAGAGGAAATGCAATTTCCATGCCCTGCTCGTGCCTGGAGGGGCATTTCACCTTTCTGGGGAAATATTTCCAGCAGCAGGGTCAGGATCTGGATTTTCCCACTCCCAGGAATGGTTTTTCCAATGCTGTGCTTGGATTGAACCTGATGGAAAGGATTTACACCAAGGGAATTATTTTTTGTGTTGCTCAGCACTCACAGGTCATGCAACTCTCTCCACAATCCTCCATCTCAAAAAAATGTAAATAATATCTGGGGCCCAAACTAAGAAATTATACTTAATTCCATGACACTAAAAATGCCAACAAATGCTAATTATTATTTTAAGTTTCTCTTGGAATAAACTTTATTAATGATTGCTTCCTCCGCATGCAAATTTTTATGACTTTCCCACTGTAATTAAATTAGCATTGTTTATGCTTTGGAGTATTTAAAGTCTGAAATTACAGGCAATAACTATAAAATAGAGTGATAATTAATGATAATAACTCACTCCTGCAGAAACTGGGCTGATGCTTTCGCAGTTACGACACTTTTTATTCCCAGCAGCTACTTTATGGTACTTGAAATTACTTAGCAATTCTCCTGAGCTAATTTTTTATTGCTAGGCAAAAACTTTCAGGAGTGGAGGGGTAGAATTTGGTGCTCACCTTTGGGGTGTTGGAGTTTCTGGTCATTTCTGGATTTCTGGAGTTTCTGGAGTTTCTGGATTTCTGGAGTTTCTGGTTGTTTCTGGATTTCTGGAGTTTCTGGTAATTTCTGGAGTTTCTGGTCATTTCTGGATTTCTGGATTTTCTGGTAATTTCTGGAGTTTCTGATAATTTCTGGATTTCTGGAGTTTCTGGTCATTTCTGGAGTTTCTGGTAATTTCTGGTCATTTCTGGAGTTTCTGGTCGTTTCTGGATTTCTGGAGTTTCTGGTCATTTCTGGAGTTTCTGGTCATTTCTGGATTTCTGGAGTTTCTGGATTTCTGGAGTTCCTGGTCATTCCTGGATTTCTCTGTCGGAGACACTCCAACACAGCAGAGAAGCAGATTTGACTTGTGCAGACACTTGGAGGGAGGATTTATCATGGAATTCTGGAATATTTTGTGCTGGAAAGGACCTTAAATCCCATCCAGTGCTGCCCCCTCCATGGGCAGGGGCACCTTCCACCATCCCAGCTGGCTCCAACCCGGCCTTGGGCACTTCCAGGGATCCAGGGGCAGCCACAGCAAATCTGGGAATTTTATGTTTTGTGCTGCTCCTGACCCTCTGTGGTTTCACCCTTTGCTCATTCCCAGCCAAGCCCAGAACTTCCCTCAAGAAAACTTCAGTCAACAACAACAACAACAAACAGCACCAAAAGTTGGTGGGAAGCACAAACCTAAATCCTCCTTGTTGTAAGAGCTGGCACAGCACCTAAATCTTCCCGAGTTTTTTTTTGTGTTTTAGCATGGAACAAAGCTCTAAATCACAGCCACCACAGTAGAATTGGTTCTGCCTTTTAAAAAATGGGGCCTCATCCACCACAAATTCGAGGGCCAGGGCTCAGCGTGGCAGCGGCGGCAGCTGAGGGATGACCTGAGGGAAAAATCTATTAACTCTCCAGGCTCCACATTCCTGAAAATCAGATGGTTTGGTGCTGGGTGCCCAGAGCAGCTGTGGCTGCCCCCGGATCCCTGGAAGGGTCCAAAGCCAGGCTGGAGCACCCTGGTCCATGGAAAGTGTGGGACCCATGGTGGGACTGGATGGGTTTGAGGCCTCCTCCAACCTCAAACCATTCCAGGATTCCATGGGCAGGTTCGGATGGGATTTTGAGAAGAAATATTGGGAGAGGGGCTGGGATGGAATTCCCAGAGCAGCTGTGGCTGCCCCTGAATCCCTGGAAGTGCCCAACTCCAACCCAAGGCCAGGTTGGAGCCACCGGGGACAGTGGGAGGTGTCCCTGCCCATGGTGGGACCAGATGAGCTTTGGGGTCTTCTCCAAACCAAATCAATCCAGGATTCCGTGTGCTGGTTGGGATGGGATTTTGGGAAGGAATTCCTGGCTGGGAGAGTGGGGAGAGGCTGGGATGGAATTCCCAGAGGAGCTGAAATCCCTGGAAGAGCCCAAGGCCAGGCTGGAGCAGCCTGGTCGATGGAAAGTGTGGGACCCATGGTGGGGCTGGATGGGCTTTGAGGTCCCTCCCAACCCAAACCATTCCAGGATTCCATGGGCAGGTTCAGATGGGATTTTGAGAAGAAATATTGGGAGAAATATTGGGAGAGGGGCTGGGATGGAATTCCCAGAGCAGCTGTGGCTGCCGCTGGATCCCTGGAAGTGCCCAAGGCCAGGTTGGAGCAGCCTGGTCGATAGGAATTGTGGGACCCATGGTGGGACTGGATGGGCTTTGAGGTCCCTCCTACACCAAACCACTCCAGGATTCCATGTGCTTGTTTAGATGGGATTTTGGGAAGAAATATTGGGAGAGGGGCTGGGATGGAATTCCCAGAGCAGCTGGGATCCCTGGAAGTGCCCAAGGCCTGGTTGGAGCACCCTGGGGTGGTGGAAGGTGCTCCTGCCATGGCAGGGGTGGCACTGGGTGGGATTGAAGATCCTTTCCAACCCAAACCATCGCAGGATTCCCCGTTAAACCCCTCTAACAGTGAGAACCAAGCGCTGCTGTCAGAGCTGGGGGCGCTGGGCTCAGGCTGCTCGCCCAGCCAGCAATCTGTGCTGCTCCTGCTGCACAGGAAGAGTTTAAATCCAATTAAAGGGCCCGTTCTGCTGGCGGTGCCTGTGCATTCCCAGCACGCTCCTGCTCGTGGCACCTCGGCCCCTGTTCCAGGAAACCTCTCCGAGCTCAGCCAGGTCACCCCACATCCCTCCAGCCAATTCTGTGAGGAGCTCTCGGAGACCTCCACTTCTGCAAAAGTACTTTCTTGGCAGCTGACGGGGCTCTGAGGAGACATCCCTCCTGATCAGAGCATAGATCTTCCCTCTGACACCCCTGAACTTTTTGTGGTTGGTTTCAAAGTCCTGCAGGCTCAGGAGAGAGGCAAAATCCCAACTTTTATGTGCCAAGGGAGGAACATTTTAAGCTGCTGCTGCCACCTTGCTTTTCAGCTGGACACACAAAATAAAAAAAAAAAAACCAAACTAAAAACAAAAACATGCTGGCGAAATTGTTCTACTTGACGGTAACCAGAACAAAATGAGCTGAAATTTTCTGCTTATGGATAACCAGGAAAAAAAAAGAGCTGAAATGTTCTGCTTATGGATAACCAGGAAAAAAAAAAGAGCTGAAATATTCTGCTTATGGATAACCAGGAAAAAAATGAGCTGAAATGTTCTGCTTATGGATAACCAGGAAAAAAAAGAGCTGAAATGTTCTGCTTATGGATAACCAGGAAAAAAAAGAGCTGAAATTTTCTGCTTATGGATAACCAGGAAAAAAAAGAGCTGAAATGTTCTGCTTATGGATAACCAGACTGAAGGGAGATTCAATACTCTGCTTATGGATAACCAGACCAAAATGAGCTGAAGTGTTCTGCTTACTGATAACCAGAAAAAAAATGAGTTGGAATGTTCTGGTCATTGATAACCAGCCTGAACTTAGATTAAATATTTTGCTTGATGGTAACCAGACCAGAATGAGCTGAAATGTTCTGCTTATGGAAAACCAGAAAAAATGAGTTGAAATGTTCTGGTTATGGACAACCAGACTGAAGTGAGGTGGAATATTCTGCTTTTGATAACCAGGCTGAAATGAGCTCATGGCAAAACATAAGGAGCTGAAAAAATCACAATCATTAAGATGTGTGGATGTGGCACTGAGGGACAGCTTTAGGGGTGGATTTGGCACTTTGATGGTTGGACTCAACCATCCCAAGGGGTTTTTTTTCCCTTGTGTAAAAAATTCTGGGATTCTAAGAAGTCAAGCTCGAGAGACTCCTGTGCTCTCTGGCTGCCCAAGGTCGTGACAATGAATCCCCAAAATGACGACTCCACCTGTCGGTTTTCGGCTGTTTGGAGGGCCTGGAAAGGCCCGGAGTGGCCTTGGGACAGCCCGCGTATCGAAGGACGAGAAGAGGCTTCAGTTCTTCTTTCGGTTTTTATGTTTATTAATTGTTTATCTAAAAGATTTTCTTTCAGCCCGACAGAGCTCTGCTCAGCAGCCAGCCATGAGCACACTCCCTGCCCTCCGGACAGTCACCTATCTTTATACCCATTGTTACGTGTACAATATTTATCATTTTTCCCCAATACCATTTATTCTTATTGTCCGGTGCACTTTTAGTAATGGCCAATCCTAAAGTGCCACCATCACCACAGAAGATGGAGGAGAAGAAGAAGAAGAAGAAGAAGGACAGGACACGCCCCAATTCCTCCATCTTACTTCTCTAAACCCCCCTGTACAGAAATCCTAAACCCTGTGTCTCACCCTCTAATTAACCAATCCCTTCACCATTCACCCCGGTGAAACCCTCCTATCCTCATACAGGTGTCGTCTCCTGTGTAGGATCAAAGTCCAGCCACCAGACACTTCTGGAACATTCCAGGACTCCCGAGCCCCCCAAGGGTGCTCTCGGTGACCCGGCACCTCAGTCCTGATCCCACATCCACCGACCCACAATCGTTTCATCTTTGCCATCAGCAGCCACAACAACACTTCCAAGGCTTGGATTCCTCATCCTGTGGCTGTCCAGTGACCTTCAGAGGCTCTGGAGGAGGAGGAGGAGGAGGAGAGGACGCGGAGATTTAGTGCTGAGCAGCCGCTGCAGACGCGGGCAGGCAATTACAGCTCCGGGGAACATCGATGGAGCAGGGCACTGATCCAGAAAAGCACTCAAGCACGTGCTTAACTTTAAGAGCTCCTTCCTCCCCTGGCCTGATCCTGCAGCGTTTTAGAGGAGGAGGAAAAATTCCAGCAAAGAGAAAAGCTCTTGGTGCTGGCTCAGTGAGCATGAGGTGATTTAGAGTGAAGGGAATTGTCACAACACTCTCTGGGTTGTTTACAGGTCAGCCTGAAAATCCCTCGCTGGGAGGAGGAGGAATCAATAGAAAACTCCTGCCTGTGGCAGCAGATCAGGGAACTACAGGAACTACAGGAAAAACACCTTTAATTGGTGTTAAAGCAGCTCAGCAGCTCCTGAACACCACAGATGTGCCATATTAAAAATAATTTTCTGGTTTTACACGTGTGGGGTTTTGCTGGAGGCATCCAAGGGCTCCAAGGAGGTTCAGCCTCACAATTCCTGGTGGGAGCGCACCAAAGTCTCCCTGTGCCTGCTGAAGTGCCTGACGGATGGGTTCTGAGAATTCCAGCTTTTGGAAGCGTAATTTCTTGTAGCCAAGCGTTTATTTATGGGGTTGGCACTAAAAGCAGAGACAGACCAAGCTGAAATAGCACAGACCTGGACAATGGGATCAGGAAATAAAAGGGTACAAACCCCAATTTCTCCTGAGCTCTTCATCCCCCAGCTCCAGGGAGCTGCATCCATGTCCTTGCCAAACCTTTGGGATATAAAATACGGACACACACAGAGGTTTTATTTTCTCCTTGGAGAATTTATGTTCCGTTACATCCCATTATGGTTTTTTTTTTTTTTTTTTTTTTTCAGCTGAACATTTAAATGATGTTGGATCAGTGATCATTAAACCGAGCCCCTTTTTATTCAGCAAGGTTGTGATCTTTGATCCCCCCAATGCCTCTCACTGCGAGCCAAAGCCTTTTATAATGCTGCTAAATTATTACTTTCCTGCCCTGAGTTTTAATTAAATATATGGAGTCAGCAGGTGTCAAATCACAGCTCCCGTATCAGCCACAATTTCTACATGACACTGCACCTTTCAAAAGTCAGGAGCCATCCATCCTAAAAACAAAATAAACTCATTATTCTGCCCATTTGTGATTGAAGAAATGGCTTTTTTATTTCATTTTTCTGTCCAGAAGGGCTCGACCACTGGAATGCATCAACCCATGATGCTGCCGTGCTGCACTTTTGATTTGCTGATGATATTCTGAAACAAACACTTCTCAATTTGGAAATTTCCTGCAGAACCTTTTTCCTTCAGCCATCCATTAATCAAAGGAAGTCGCAGCAAATTTCTTTTTTTAGCAGTTTTACATTTTACACATCCTCAGGGGTTTCAGGCGAAGGAGCTGTGCCTGGAATCACACTCACACACAAATGGAATTTCTCCTTCCAACCCTTTAGGAAACCATATGCTGCAGTGGAGGGAGGGGAGGCAGCAAGAGCCACTTCCAAATATTCAAATTAAACTACAAAAAGCCAATTTTCAGCAGGGAGAGCAAACAGAATTTGTTACTGCCACATGGCTGCGTTTCTTTACACTGCATAAAGTGGGAAACAATTCCACCTTTACAAGTTGGATAATGGGCTAACGATAATTTGCTAATTAAACCAATCAAGTTGCCCTACACGCCAAGTTGGGCAAAATTGTGACAAACACCCAAAGTTGTCCTTGTCCTTTTCTGCTTTGCTGCCCAGCTCATCCCCACAGGACAATCTCCTCTCCCACCCCTTTTGCAGAGGATTTTTATGAGGGAAAATAAATAAATCAAATAAAAAATAAAATATTAATAAATACTGAAATTTAAATAAATAAAAATATAAAATTAAATAAATAAAAATAAATTTAAAAATTAAAATTTTTCCTCCTACTGGAAAACCACATTCAGTAAACATTGGGATTTGGGTTGGAGTGGGGCCATTGGTGCCATAAATATTTATTAATCACTTATTAATCACTTTATTAATAATCAATCAAGCTTGTAGCTGCTGGGAATCCCTCAGTGCAGTTGTCTTTGCACATGAGATGGGTGTGAATTCCACTTATCTGTGACAAATAATGCTGGATATTAAATTCCTTGGAAATAATTATTTCCCTTGGAAAAATAATTATTTCCCCCACCCAAGTTTCAATAGGTAAATTTTTGCTTTTCTAAGAGTTTCTTCTAAGGGGACAAACCCCACATTTTCTGATGTTTTATTTGCTTTTCTAAGAGTTTCTTTCCAGGACAAAATCCACATTTTCTGATGTTTTATTTTGGATGCTTCATCCTTCTTCCTGAAAGGATTCAAGGGAAAATCATCAATGATTTTCTGATCTGATCCCTGTCAGGTGTCAGAGCTACAAGGCAGCTTTTTCCACATTTTTCCCTATTTTCCTCCCCAAGTTTCAAGGAGTAAATTTTTGCTTTTCTAAGAGTTTTATTATAAGAGGACAAAATCCACATTTTCTGATGTTTTATTTCAGATGCCTCACCCTTCTTCCTGAAAGAATTCAAGGGAAAATCATCAATGATTTTCTGATCTGATCCCTGTCAGGTGTCAGAGCTACAAGGAGGCTTTTTCCATTTTTTTTCCACGTTTTTCCTATTTTCCCCTCCAATTCCTGAACACTCTCACTTGGCTTTCACCCCCTCTCAGAGAAAGCAGAGCATTGTAACACCCAGAAGGAAAATCAAGATATGACAAAGCCCTTCTTCAAAAGACATGAGTGCACTTCAATTAACTCGCGGATTTTGCCGCACTAATTGTTCCCATTATGTTAATATCATAATTGCTGCCATTTTCTTACATAATCCTGCTCCTCCTCACAAAAAAAGGAGAGGAAAGGAGCTTCAACATGCCCTGAGAAGTTCTCAAGGCATAGAACAGGGGGTGCAGTTAATTTGGGAGCAGTTTTTGCCAGAGTCAGGTGAAGCAATTCAAGGTTTTAATTCTTTGTTAAGTTCAGGAAGCCAAGCTTTTAAAATCATCATTAAACAATGCCTCCCCCCGCAAAAAATGGCCTGTCAAGAATAGACATTCTGAGCAGACATTACAGTGAATTTTTCTGCAATGGAATTGCTAATGGATTAATAATTGGGGTGATTGCTTAATAGGAGAGCGCTGGGTATTTATAGGATTGGTAACAGCAGAAGGTTTGGAAAGGAAATCTGGTTAATGACCCCTTCTCAGAGCTGAGGTACAGGCAAAGGAGTTTGTCTCCCATCCTTTTTCCACTCTTTTCCCACCCTGGAGTGTGGGAGATGGGCCCCAGAGTGGTGGGAGTGAGCTCAGAAATAGAGTTTGGGACCCAAAGTCCTTCTCTGCTGCAATGCTGTGGTTTAAGGCTGGATTCTGTGAGGTGCTGATGGGGTTGTGTGGTATTTTCTGGGGTCCTTGATGTTGGAAGGAATTGGGAATCTGATTCCATGTTGCTAGAAGGCTAATTTATTATTTTTTGATATTTTATTAAAGAAATGCTATACTAAAACTACACTAATGAATATAGAAAGGGTACAGACAGAAGGCTGCAAAGATAATAATGAAAAACTTGTGACTCCTTCCAGAGCCTCGACACAGCTTGGCCATCATTGGCCAATGAGTAAAAACAATTTGCACGAAACCAATCAACCAATGACCAGTTGGCAAACAATGCCCAACCACATTCCAAAGCAGCAAAACACAGGAGAAGCAAATCAGATAATTATAGTTTTCATTTTTCTCTGAGGCTTCTCGTCTTCCCAGGAGAAGAAATCGTGGGCAAAGGGATTTTTTCAGAAAATAGGGTGATGACAGTGTTGTGCTTCAGGAATTTTGACCTGTACTCATGATATTTTATCAAAAATCCTTTTGCTGGGATTTTTGTCTCCTGAGAAGCTGAGAAGCCTCAGAGGAAAAGAAAAACAATGGTTATCTGCCGCTGTGGAATGCAACAGGCGCGTCTTTGATTGGTCCTGTTAGTTGTTTTTAATTAATGGTCAATCACAGTCCAGCTGTGTCAGACTCTCTGAGAGTCACAAGGTTTTATTATCATTCCATTCCTTTCCTTTCAAGCCTTCTGATGAAATCCTTTATTCTTTTAGTACAGTTTTAATATAATATATGGATCATAAAATAATAACTCAGCCTTCTGAAACAGGGAGTCAAGATTCTCATCTCTTCCCTTGTTCTGGGACTGGGGACAGTCACCTGCTTGGGAATGTCACAATTCCAGGGCCAGAGCCCCTTGGAGCCGCGCTCTGCAGGCAGAACAGGGATCAGAGCCATTGTGAATCTTGTCCCTTTCAGGTTTTATGACCACATCCTTTTATTCTTTTTAATCTTCCCGGAATAAAAGGGATGGGGAAGGGGGGGAAGGAGAGGAAATGATCTTATTACTACTTCTAAAAGTGGCTTTGTAGCTGAGAGTAAGAACCTCAGTGAAACGGGAATGGGACAATAAATTGTCTGTGCTTGTTCCTCGCTGGCCTTTATTTTCATTAAACATTCACAGGCACCACTGCAGTTACTTAAATCAACATGATGACCCACTTTAAAAAGATCAGCTAGAAGAAAATATACCTTTAATTATATTCAGTGATGGCTTTATAAACTTTATGGAGTGAGTAAATGTCCTCATGTGCGTTTGAGGCTCCCACATGAGCAGAGAGGATGGTGAGGGGTGTCTGGGCATCCTTTGTGTATTTGCCTTAAAACAGCTTTGCACCCAAGTTACACCTCAGGGAAAACAACTTCCTATATGGGTTTTAATTAGGCACATCCTGCACTATAAACAATGAACTTTGGGGAAATCAGGTCCCCACCAAGCTGGTGATGCAATTTTCCTACGGGGCCAGGATTTCATAGAAACCATAAAATTTTCACAGCAATTTCAGCGTCTGAAATTGTTCTGACTCTGAGGAAATTCCAGATAAAAGTTCAGCACCGGCAGTGCCTTCACTGGGAATATCCGTGTGGCATTTTTTCCTTGGAAAAGCCCCAGCAGTGCATTCCTAGCCCAGAAAAGGATTTGGGTCAGGTAATTAACTTCAATTGTGCGAGTGTTGCGATTGAATTCATCCAGAGAAGCCGCACGTCCTCTCGTGGCTGGCATCCCTTCCCTGGGGATGCAGAATGGGAATTACCCAATTGGGAATTACCCAAACAATTCCCCAATTCCTCAACCCATCCCTTCACTGCATTCAGGAACCAAACAAAGGGACAAACAACCAGGTACCCATAATCCAATTTGTCTGTGATGAGAAGGGCAACAAGCTCAGGTCTGTCTTAATATTTTCTGTCCCCACTGAACTCCCAAAATTGTCTGAAGCACCATCTCCCCTTCGTTTTTTGTTTTATTTTGGCTCCCAGGCAGCCTGATTTCATTATGACAACTGCTATTTTATCCAAGTATTAAGAATCCGTGTTTGCTGCGTGACAACATTAATTTCATCAGCCAGTAACAAGCATCATAAAATCAGTTTGCAGTAGCTCTTTCTTGGCAGCTTGATAATCCACGCTGCAGAAATGAGATGTTCTCTGGGGCTCCTTTTCAGTGCTAATGTAGTGCATGAATGCAGAGCTTTTATTTGCAGTGCATTTTAGAATCAGGCAAAGATATTATTTGGCATCAGGCAGCACAAAGTTCTCCTAGTTCTGGTCGGCTCCTGTTCCTGCACAGCACTAAATCTCCCCTTCCTAAGGCATCATCATTCCCTGCTGTAATAAATGCTAAAAAACAAATGAAAAAGAAAAATTCAAGTACAGCAGAGCTGAACTTTTGGAGATGGATTGCAGCAGCGCTTTAACTCACGCTTCAATTTCGCACAAATTGCTTTCAATTTTACCCGCTTTGCATTGAGGAAAAAAAAAAAAAAAAAAAAAAAGAAAAACCACCCCAAAATTCCCATTTCTCTTGCAGATGCAAGGGCTGCCCCCACAGAGGCAGATTGGGTCCTGTCATCTGGGTTGGCTGCTGCAAACTCTGTCAGCAACCCCTGGCAGCTCCAAATGAAGCTGCACGAGGGAGAGCTCTCAATAGGAGTCGATTTGCAGCACAAAATGCCTGATTTGCAGTTTTATGGCTTAAAACTCCTTAACCACCCTGATTTATTGTGTGCACTTAGGAGGGAAGGGCTGGGGGGGTTTGATTCTCCTGATTTGGGCTTTTTAAGTTTTATTGGTGGTGATTGCTTTCAAATATTAAATGTAGAACAATGCTGTTAAATGTCAAACGAGCCTCAATCATTTCTGCATCCTAATCTCACGTGGGAATTTGCATCGTGTGCAGGATTTTTCCTGGTAAATGTCATGATTCTCCTCACATTCCCTCAAGTGTGATTCAAGGTACCCAAAGTGTATTTCAAGCTGCCCAAGAAGGGAAAAGTGAACCCCAGGGGCTGCTCAAGGTCATCAAACTCAATTTAATTACTGAATATATTTATAAATAACGGTGGCCATGGAATGTGGCAGAGGTGGCTGGATTGCTGTGCGGGACAGCTGCTCCACAGCCATAAAGTTGTTTTAGTGGAGGGGAATAATTTGGTGAATTTAAAGCAAATTTAAGGTAAATTTAGGGTAAATTGTCTCCTTTCCTGAGGCTCAGTGCCAACAGAACCAAGCTGGTGCAGCCTGGAGTGACTGAACAGAGGCTGGAACAGAACTGACAGGGAAGGCTTCAAATTAACTTCTTGTTCCTGTTGTTGGTGGGGATTTCATCCAAATTCCATTGGCAGCAGCAGAAGGTTTCTCTCTTTTTGCTCAGGCACAGAGAAACCAGCACACGGAGCTGTGCAGAGCAGGAATGCAGGAGGGGTTTGGGAATCCAGGGGTGGTTTTGGAATTCAGGGGGATTTTTAGGATCCAGATGTATTTTTGGAATCCATGTGCATTTTCAGGATCTAGATGTAATTTTTGGAATACAGTTGTGTTTTTAGAATCCAGGTGTATTTCTGGAAAGCAGATGTATTTTTGGAATCCAGGTGTATTTTTGGAATGTGTGTTATTTTCAGAATCCAGGTGTATTTTCAGAATCCAGGTGTATTTTCAGAATCCAGGTATATTTTCAGAATCCATGTGTATTTTCAGAATCCAGGTGTATTTTTAGAATCCAGGTGTATTTTTAGAATCCAGGTGTATTTCTGGAATGCAGGTGGATTTCTGCAGTGCTGAATTCACTCTCCTTTGGGAAGGAATCATCAGCAGCTTCTGAGATTTGACCTCACATTGCTGACACCAGGGATTTTCTGGTGAGGTTTGGGTTACAACCACTTGTAGGCAGTTTACTTCTCACAAAATACATAACTCTTATACCCTTATGCGGTGCAAACAACAGAAATGATTTTTCTATTTCCTCCTGCTCTTAATTTTGAGGTTATTCATTACTGCCTTTCAGAGCTGACCAATATCCATCTGCTCATCCTCATTCAAGTGGCTTTTCTCCTTAAAACAGGCATGAGAGACAATTGATTAAAATCTCTGCATTTTTACATTTTAACTGCTGCTCTGCGTTTAATAATCTTTGCTCTGAGGCAGTGAGTCCTTAATATTGGCAACACGCACTTGCAGAATTGATCTTTGTTCTTCTGGCGCACAAAATCCCACAAACACAAAGTCGTGGAATGGTTTGGGTTGGAAGGGACCTCAAAAATCATCCAGGGCCACCCCAGTGATGGCAGGGACATTTCCCACTGTCCCGGGTGCTCCAGCCTGGCCTTGGGCACTGCCAGGGATATTAAATGTAAAACAATGCTGGTAAATATCAAATGAGTCTCAATCATTTCATAACCTTTGTGTTGGGAAGGATGAAAGTTTGACAGGAAACTCTCACAGATTTGTGTGCTTGGCAGAAAGATTTTTAAATGTAGAATCTGAAGAAGGAACAGAAATTAAAGCAAGTTTTGATATAGAAGAAAAGAATTGCTGAGCCAGTCTTACTGGATAACCAAGGAGGCAAAGGGTGTGTTAGTTAGAAGGGGTTTTTAGGATAAACCCACCCCAAACAAGAAGATGTTTTTACCAAGCAGGAAGAGAGCACAGGCAAACAAGGCAGCAAAGTTATAAGGAGAAAAAAGTCTCAGAATTTTCCACTGCAAGAAAACTGAAAAACAACTTCTAGCTTAAACTGTAATGTACTGACTTTTAGTGATTGGAGAACAGTGACATGAATATGGTAATTACAGTAGTTATGATAGGCTGTAGATAATAGTTAAGGTGTAGATTGGTTCTACTGTATTAAGATGCTCAGCAAAAAAAAGTAAATAATGCATTGTAACCAAAAGAAAATTTTATAATGCAATGTAACCAAAACCAAAGGGTCTCCAGGCCTGCCTGCAGCTGGAGCTGACAGCTGTGGGCACAGCTCTGTCACCCACAGCCCTGGACTGCTGTAAACTCTTAGATAGAACAAACTGCATTTTGTACTCAATAAACTGCATTTTGGATACAATAAACTGCATTTTGGATACAATAAAATGCATTTTGTACACAATAAACTGCATTTTGGATACAATAAAATGCATTTTGGATACAATAAAATGCATTTTGTACACAATAAACTGCATTTTGGAGAGCCACCTGGAGTCCCACATCCCTCATTTTGCCTCTCCCGCCTTTGGAGCAAACACACCCTGTCCTGTGCTTTGTCCAGCCCCGAGGGTTCTGCCTGCACACAATTCCTGATTATCTCAGTGTGAATTTCCACGTGTGGGAGCAGCAGCTGTGGGACTGAGCCACGTCACACAGGGAGGATGGGAGGCATCAAACAAAGCCCTCACTCAGGTGGGCTGTTGCCAAGCTCCAGCTGGGATCTGCGTAGGAGGAAAAGGAGCTGGGAGAAGGCAATGGGAGAAGATTGAAGAGCATTTCAGGACAAGCGCAGCTCTGGCAGTGCGAGCTGTGTGCGCCTCTCCCGGGCTGGCAGAGCACAGAGCCCCCAGCGCACTCAGCTCCTTCCACTCCAGTGAAGTTCGGCAGCCTGGGATGTTTGCTCTGTGCTGTTTACAGGCTTTGTTTTCCCCTCTTTCATCCCCCCACGTGTCGGATCTCAAGATCTCAGTCCTGAGGTGCCACCGAGACCACCTTGGGGGGCTCGGGAGTCCTGGAATGTTCCAGAAGTGTCTGGTGGCTGGACTTTGACCCTACACAGGAGACGACAAGGATGAGGGCTTCACCGGGTGAATGGTGAAGGGATCAGTTAATTAGAGGGTGAGACACAAGGTTTAGGATTTCTGTACAGGGGGGTTTAGAGGAGTAAGATGGAGGAATTGGGGTGTGTCCTGTCCTTCTTCTTCTTCTTCTTCTCCTCCATCTTCTTTGGTGATGGTGGCACCTTTGGATTGGTTATTACTGAGAGTACACCGAGTTATAAGAATAAATGGTATTGGGGAAAAATGATAAATATTGTACACGTAACCATGGGTATAAAGATAGGTGGCTGCCTGGAGGGCAGCACAGTGTGCTCATGGCTGGCTGCTGAGCAGAGCTCTGTCGGGCCGAAAGAAAATCTTTTAGATAAACAATTAATAAACATAAAAACCGAAAGAAGAACTGAAGCCTCTTCTCGTCCTTCGATACGCGGGCTGCCCCAAGGCCACCCCGGGCCTTTCCAGGCCCCTCAAACAGTCGAGATAACCGGACACCCATGTTTCACTTTCTGCAGAGTTAATGCTCCTCAAAGTCAGGCACAAAAGGAGGCTGCTGATAGACAAGCTGCTTCTTGTCACCTGCAGGGAATTCCTGTCACTGCTGAACGTGTGACCCCCTCTCCTCTGCTCTCTTCTGCATCCTGGAGGTGAATTTTTGGTGCAGCTGGGAATCAGGGAAGCTGCATTGGCAAAACCAGGCTGGGATGGCTCCATCCCTCCTTCCCTGCATTCCCAGTTTGTGCTGGCTGGTACTGGGAATGTCTGACAAGCAGAGCTGGGGATCTGCTGGGTTTTCGTTGGTTTGAAACTGTTGTGGGTGCCAGGACAAGGTGAGAGAGGAGAATCTGACTCCAAGCTCTCAGAAGGCTGATTATTCTATTCTATTCTATTCTATTCTATTCTATTCTATTCTATTCTATTCTATTCTATTCTATTCTATTCTATTCTATTCTATTCCATTCCATTCCATTCCATTCCATTCCATTCCATTCCATTCCATTCCATTCCATTCCATTCCATTCTTAAGCTATACTAAAGGAAGAGAAAGGAGACATCAGAAGTCTGGAAAAGAACGAACAATAAAAACTCGTGACTGATCAGAGTCTGACACAGCTGGACTGGGATTGGCCATTAAATTAAAACAATTCACATGCTGGATAAACAATTCTCCAAATCACATACCAGAGGAGCAAAAGGTGGACAAGCTGAGGCTTCTCATCTTGTCAGGAGAAGAAATCCTGGCAAAGGGATTTTTCATAAAATATTACAAGATATAAAACCACCTTGGAATACACTGCATTCTGCTTTTTATTTTATCAGTCAGAAATTTGGCATTTTTGGTTTCTTTTATTTCTTCATTTTCACCGTAGGGAATTTTGCTTTCTTTCATTTCTTAATTTTTACCATGGAGAACTTTGTTGTCATTGCACAGATGTGACTCTCTGGCCATGAAATTCACTTCAGTGCTACCAGAATCTTTCCTAGAGTGGGGTTCCCATTCCCAGTTTTCATATTCCTAAGTGGGAAAGGCGTCAGGTTTCTTTTATTTCTTAATTTTCACTGTAGGAAACTTTTGCTTTCTCTTATTTCTCTTACCTTGGGGAACTTTGTTGTTCTTGTCATTGCACAGATGTGACTGCCTGGCCATGGCATCAGGTTTATGTCTTCATTTTCACTGCAGGAAATTTTTGCTTTTTCTTATTTCTTAACTTTTGGGGAACTTTGTTGTTGTTGTCATCGCACAGATGTGACTCTGGCCATGAAATTCACTTCAGTGCTACCAGAATCTTTCCTAGAATGGGGTTCCCATTCCCCCCTTTCATATTCCTGAGCAGGAAAGGTATCAGGTTTATTTCCTAATTTTCACTGTGGGGAATTTTTGGTTTCTCTTATTTCTGAACTTTCACCGTGGAGAACTTTGTTATTGTTGTCATTGTACAGATGTGACTCTCTGGCCATGAAATTCACTTCAGTGCTCCCAAAATCCTCTCAAGTGTTGGGTTCCCACTCCCACCTTTCATATTCCTGAGCAGGAAAGGCATCAGGAGCTGCTTTTCAGTGATCTGGGTGAAGAGAATTGAATTTATTTTCCCAATACCCTTTGAGGATTCTGTCCCCTTTCTCATGAGCTGAAATTTCTCTGCTCCAGCCCTCCTCCCCTGAGGATTGCTGAGCTTCATTCTCTTGCCAAAACAGCAACTGAATGTCATTTTTCTCAGCCTTATTTACAGTAAGCTCCCTTTATTCAACACCCAGGCAGGAAGGGATTCTTAAAGTGGGCATAGATCACATTTATGTTCACTTAATTCCCCTTTGGAGTGCCAGGGTGATGTAAATCACCCCGAGAACAGACCACAATCAGCCGCTGCTCCTGCAGCCCAAACTGCAGCCAGGCTCATTCACTGAGCAGCCCTTAATGGGAGGTCACTCATTATTTACACAGCTTACAAGTCGTTTGGAATTATGGTTTATTAGCGCCACAGCAGGAAGGTGATGCCAGAGGAACATTTCCCTCCTGTCAGATGTGCCCTGCTTTGCTCCAGGTAATTTTGGAGAGTTCATTTTCACTGCGATTTTATGGATTCCCACGTGTGCAAAAAGGAGTGACAGCAAATAAGGACCGAGTTTTACATGTGTTGTGTCACCGAAGGCTCTGAATTAGAAGAGCAAACAGAAAATGAAGATTTTTGTGGTGTGCCTGCAATGACAAGGACAAGCTGGACAGGGCTGGGAGCAACCTGGGCTGCTGGAAGATGTCTCATGGCAGGGGGAGAGGCCGGATGAGCTTTAATGTCCCTTCAACCCAAACCACTCCACGATTTTTTAATTAAACACCACCCCAAAAACTCAATATTTCCATCAGCCCCACTGGTGAGAGTTCTGAGAATTCAGTGTGACCAGGTGGAATTCACACTGCGGTGAGGGAGAGATGTCAAACCCCACAATTACCTTTGGGCTCCTTCATTTGGAGTTATTTCAGCCGAAATTTTCCCATAAACATTAAACTGTGAAAAATCAGTGTCACCTAAGAGACTTTCAGTAAACCAGCTCTATTTTTTTTCTGAGAGATCCATGAATAGTTGTTATTAGGCACAGGAACATAAAGCAGCATTTGTTGAATCACAGCTCAAGTGGCCTTTTCATTATGGGCTTCATCTGCCACCAGTGACAGGAACAAGGGCCAGGATTGAGCTAAATTGGCTGTTATTGACCAAACACCAGCCTGGCAGGGCTGCAACAAAAAAAAAAATTACTGATTTCTTATTAAAAAATAAAAATATAAGGTCTGCTCAGGACAAGATAATACCTAAGAACCATCATCCCGGAAAGATCAGTGGTTTTCCATTGGTTATAGGCATAGAAAGTTCCCATATTTATGCATATCCAAATGCAGAAAATGCCCAGGGAAGGAATTCCAAGGAATCCTGTCCCTCCTGGAAAGAAAATTCCCATATTTATGCACATTGTCATGTTTCCAATGCAGAAAATGCCCAGGGAAGGAATTTAAGGAATCCTGTTGTTCCTGAAAATAAAGTTCCCATTTTTATTCACATTGCCACATTTCCAAATGCAGAAAGTGCCCAGGGAAGGAATTCCAAGGAATCCTGTCCCTCCTGGAAAGAAAATTCCCATATTTATGCACATTGCCATGTTTCCAATGCAGAAAATGTCCAGGGAAGGAATTTAAGGAATCCTGTTGTTTCTGGAAATAAAGTTCCCATATTTATTCACATTGCCATATTTCCAGATGCAGAAAGTGCCCAGGAAAGGAATTTAAGGAATCCCATTGTTCCTGAATAGAAAGTTCCCATATTTATTCACATTGCCATATTTCCAGATGCAGAGAATGCCCAGGGAAGGAATTCCAAGGAATCCTGTCCCTCCTGGAAAGAAAGTTCCCATATTTATTCCTATTGCCCCATTTCCAAATGCAGAAAATGCCCAGGGAAGGAATTTAAGGAATCCTGTTGTTCCTGAAAATAAAGTTCCCATTGTTATTCACATTGCCATATTTCCAGATGCAGAAAACGCCCAGGGGAGGAATTCCAAGGAATCCTGTCCCTCCTGGAAAGGCTGCCTGATCTCCTGTACCTCACCTTGCAGAGCTCAGAGAGGCAGCAGCTCCAGGCCTGTCCCCAGGCTGTGAAATGTTGATTTGTTCGTGGCTACAAACCCTTGAAAGAAACATCATTACCAGCGGAGTTTGCTTTATGAGCCCTGAGCGGAGTTTGGATTGCTGGAGGGGTTTTATGGACGTCTCCAGCACGAGCAG
Organism: Zonotrichia albicollis; assembly: GCF_047830755.1. Classification (NCBI taxonomy): domain Eukaryota; kingdom Metazoa; phylum Chordata; class Aves; order Passeriformes; family Passerellidae; genus Zonotrichia; species Zonotrichia albicollis. The sequence continues at coordinate 7,580,021 of NC_133844.1, read as the reverse complement.
CAGGGCTGGGGCTTGGATGGCAGTGCCACTCGTAAAAGGCAGCTATTTACTGCTCTCCCTGCTCCCATCACCTCATAAACCCGGCTCCCCTGACCTGAGAGGTATTTAAGATTTAAAGGGGACAAATCCCAGGAGCTGGAGGCTCAGAGCAGCTCCCAGGCTGGAAAAGGAACTTGGGAAATGCAGGAGGAGATCGGGAAACACAGAAAGAGGAGATCAGGGAGCACAGGAGGAACTCAGAAAGCACAGGAGGAGCTCTGAAAACACAGGAAGAGATCAGGAAACAAAGGAGATCAGGAAACACAGAAAGAGATGAGGAAACACAGAGGAGATCAGAAAGAGATCAGGAAACACAGGAGGAACTCAGAAAGCACAGGAGGAGATCAGGAAACAAAGGAGATCAAGAAGCACAGAAAGAGGAGATCAGGAAACAAAGGAGGAGAAGATCAGGGAGCACAGAAAGAGATCAGGAAGCACAGAAGGAAATCAAGAAGCACAGAAGGAGATGAAGAAGCACAGGAGGAGGAGATCAGGAAGTGCAGGAGGAGATCAGGGAGCCCAAGAGGAGATCAGGAAACACAGAAGAACTCAGAAAACACAGGAGGAGGAGATCAAGAAGCACAGCAGGAGATCAGGAAGGACAGAAGGAGATCAGGAAGCACAAGAGGAGATCAGGAAATACAGGAGGAGATCATGAAATACAGGAGGAGATCAGAAAACACAGAAATGGGAGATCAAGAAGCTCAGGAGGAGATCAGGGAGCACAGGAGGAGATCAGAAAACACAGAAATAGGAGATCAAGAAGCTCAGGAGGAAATCAGGAAGTGCAGGAGGAGATCAGGAAACACAGAAGAAGAAGAGATCACAGCAAACAGTTTTTCCTCAGCAGACAGTTTTGTGCCACTCACAAACAGTTTCTCCTCACAAAACCAAACCCAGCTCTCCCGAAGGAGCAGTGGGAAGGCGCTGCTGGAGCTGTGGCAGCTGCAGGAAGCCCTGGAGGAAATCAGGAAATAAATGAAGAGTTCAGGAAACACAGGGGGAACTCAGCAAGCACAGGAGGAGATCAGGAAACAGAGGAGGAGAAGATCAGGAAGCACAGAAAGAGATCAGGAAGCACAGAAGGAAATCAAGAAGCACAGAAGGAGATGAAGAAGCACAGGAAGAAGAGATCAGGGAGCACAGGAGGAGATCAGGAAATACAGGAGGAGATCATGAAATACAGGAGGAGGTCAGAAAACACAGAAATGGGAGATCAAGAAGCTCAGGAGGAGATCAGGAAGCAAAAGAGGAGAAGATCAGGAAGCACAGAAGGAAATCAAGAAGCACAGGAGGAGATGAAGAAGCACAGGAAGAGGAGATCAGGGAGCACAAGAGGAGATCAGGAAATACAGGAGGAGATCTGAAAACACAGAAATGGAAGATCAAGAAGTACAGGAGAAGATCAGGGAGCACAGAAGGAAATCAAGAAGCACAGAAGGAGATGAAGAAGCACAGGAGGAGATCAGGAAATACAGGAGGAGGTCAGAAAACACAGAAATGGGAGATCAAGAAGCTCAGGAGGAGATCAGGAAGCACAAGAGGAGATCAGGGAGCACAGGAGGAGATCAGGAAATACAGGAGGAGATCAGAAAACACAGAAATGGGAGATCAAGAAGTACAGGAGGAGATCAGGGATCACAGAAGAAGGAGATCAGGAAAAACAGAAGAAGGAGATCAGGAAACACAGAAGAAGAAGAGACCACAGCAAACAGTTTTTCCTCAGTAAATAGTTTTGTGCCATCACAGTTTTTCCTCACAAAACCAAACCCATTTTTCCCGAAGGAGCAGTGGGAAGGCGCTGCTGGAGCTCGGGCAGCCCTGGAGGATGGCCCTGCACACAAACCTGGCACGCAAACCCTGCAGGTGCCCCCTGAGATCTGCCCTTGCCTTTCAGGGCTGTGTTTTCCATTTCAGCGAGCGCGTAAAATTCACCAAAAGGCCGTTTCTGACAAGATAAACTTTTGGTCAATTATTAGAGCCTGACATCCTGGTGCTAATTAATCAGTGGCTGATTATACCTCTTTGGGGTGTCAGAACAATGACTTGATGTTGGATTTAATGAACAAAGCTGGAGCTGTGCAGCTACAGCTCGTGTCATGCTAAATTAGCCGCATGTTAATGGGATTAAATTACCTAAAATAAGTTATAAAATGTTTGACCAGTGCTGCTGCACAACAACAAAATGAGAGGTGACTTTCTCCTGCCTGCCAGAGCATTGCAGGATGAGCAATGATGATTCCTGATCCTGGGAGAGCTCTCATGGATCTGGATTTCATATTCAGCACCAAAAATCATTTACTGAAGCTCTTCCACACACCTAAAACATAAAAGTGGAATAAGGGAAAACTTCTGCTGGAAGGATTTTTAATGGAGACCTGGAAGTGTCCAAAGCCAGGTTGGACATTGGGAGGTGTCCCTGCCATGGCAGAGGTGGCTCCAGATAATTTTTAAGGTCCCTTCCAACCCCATTCCATGACTTTTCTGTTTCAGAGCTGGTGGGATTTTGAAGAACAAAGATCAATTTTGAAAGTGTGCATTGTCAATATTAAGGAATCACTGCCTCAGAGCAAAGATTATTAAATACATAGCAGTAGTTAAAAAGTAAAAATGTAGAGATGTCACGGTGTTCACAGGGGTCTGAGGTTGAGGGAAGAGACGAGGATCTGATTCCATGTTTCAGAAGGCTGATTTATTATTTTATGATATATATTACTTTAAAACTATATTAAAAGAATAGAAGAAAGGATTTCAGCAGAAGGCTGGCTAAGAATGGAATGGAATGGAATGGAATGGAATGGAATGGAATGGAATGGAATGGAAAGGAATGGAATGGAATGGAATAGAATAGAATAGAATAGAATAGAATAGAATAGAATAGAATAGAATAGAATAGAATAGGAAGGAATGATAACAAAGATTTGTGGCTCGGACTCTCTGTCCAAGCCAGCTGACTGTGATTGGCCATTAATTAGAAACAACCACATGAGACCAATCCCAGATGCACCTGTTGCATTCCACAGCAGCAGATAATCAATGTTCACATTTTGTTCCTGAGGCCTTGCATCTTCTCAGGAGGAAAAATCCCAAGGAAAGGATTTTCCATAAAAGTTGTCTGCGACATAGAGATTTTAATAATGATTTAAGGCCCCTTCCCACCCAAACCATCCCAGAATTCTCACAAGAAGTCAGAGACTCAGGGTTCTTGTGCTCAGCATTGATCAATGTCTCCTTTCTTTAGTATACTTTTAATATATAATTTTATTTTAATATAATAATATAATAAAATACTAAATCAGCCTTCTGCAACATGGAGTCAAATTCTCATCTCTTCCCTCATCCTTGGGACCCTCAAACACCCCCACACCCCGAGCTGAGGCGGAACAGGGTTTTGTTTCCAGCTTTGCTGGGTGGATCCCGTTCCTTTCTCATTCCCTGCCGCTGTCCATGGTGCTGATGGAATCAGGGCAATCCTCCCCAAATCTGGGAAACAAAGGGAACCTGAATTTCCCAGGGCTCTCCTGAAGGGCAAATCTGCCCTGGCAGCCTTTAATAATGGGGAACTCGGGCCTGGGGGTTTAGGGAATAATGCTGTGCTACTAATCCTAATCTTTAGATGGGATTAGACCACAAACATTACAGAATTTAATGCCGCAGTAATCACAAAAGTGGAACTTTTTATAGAAATAGTCTAAAGCTCTTATCAAATATATGCTCCATACCAAGTCCTAAATCCATATTTTATGCAACTTCCAATTACTCTTCTAACAGAGCTTTTATTAATTTAAAAGCAGTGATACTTAATCCACTTTGAACCCAGCAGATGGCTCAGCTTTGGCAGCTGTGACCACAAATTAACTCTTTCCAGGTTGGTCCAAACACCTCAGAGAAGTTTTGGACCAACCTTGGACAAAATAATGGATAAAGGTACTTTTATTTTTTCAGTTTGTGGATGGATTTCTACTCTCTCCTTTTATTTCTTCCTCGATTCTTCTAAATATGGAAATATTTGTGATAAAAAACAAACAAAAAAAAACCCTTCTTTTTTCAAGGAAAGGTAAATCCACACCAACCTTCCCAGAACTGGTTCTCTCCATGCTAAAAAAATAAAATTTGGGGTGCTCGGGTGATGCCTGGAATAGGAGGAAGGGGCAGCAGCAGATTTGGGGAAAAAAGCTCTGAATTTAGAGCAGTTTTGGTGGAAAGTGGAAAAGAAAGGGAAGAGATTGAGCAAGTGGAAGAAGAGAAAATATTGAATTCTGCCTTATAAATAAATAATAGGAAAAAAATGTAAGAGGGAGCAGGAGACAAAATTCACATTGTAAGGAACAGCGGGAGCAGCTCAAACTGTGGAGTTCAAGGCGAAGTTGTTTTTTTAAATATTCCAGGTCAACTCGAACCTCCTGGATGAAAATGTTCTCTTTTTTTCTGTAATGCACAGTAAAAATTGATGGTCAGATCGTGACCTAAAACTGACCCAAAACAAGAGAAAAAATAAAGCTACCCAAAAGAAAAGAACTCAAACCATGGAAAATCTGAGTTCGAACCCATGGAAAATGTGAATTTGCAGCAGCAACTGGTCAGCATTGGGTTGTGAAGTCACCCACAGGCAGAAATTTTATAAATGAGCCCTGCAAGGAATTTTTGCAGCTCTGCATTCAACCTGCAAAAAAATTAAAGATATTTAAAAATACTCTCATTACATGCAAGACAATTTAATTAAAATAAGGGATTGCTGGTTAAGGGAAGAGCTGGAAAGCAGCAGCTCAAAGTTCCTTTCCCTGCACTGGTTTTAAGTTCCAAAAAAAGATTTTTCAGCCAGTTATTAGTCCAAAAAGGATAATTATCACAAATATTCCGGTGTTTAGAAGAAATAAGGAAGAAATGCATGGAGAGAGTGGAAATCCATCCACAAACTGAAAAAATAAAAATACCCTTATCTCTTATTTTGTCCTGACTGTTAAATTAAAATAAATTAACCCCAAATCATTTTGATTTCAACCTCTGGGTTGCGTCTGTCAGCAAACAAACCAAGGTCACTGCAGAGTGTGCAGACAATGCCAAGTTCAGCTGCTGAAAATATAAAAATAAATATAAATGAGCCTGAGGATTAAAAGAAAATCCTGTCTGAAAGGCTTATTAGGAGTCATTTGTTATGTTTTCCTCCTAATTACTGGAATTAATAACAATAATATCTCCTCCACTCCCAGGATTAATGGGAGATCTTTCCTTCCCTGGCGAATCCTTTTTATTTATTTTTTTTTTTTCAACAGGGAAGTTTATTCAAACCCCATTTTAAGAATTTGTTTCATTAGGGAAGCCTCAAACATCAAAATGGACGAAGTGTTAAAAGTTTATACAGAAAATGACAGATATAGAAATACACAGAAATAATTAGAATATAAAGATATGTGGAAATCATTATCGCCTTTTTGATTCAGATGAACAATAATTAAATAAAAAATTTCATTTCAATGGAGGAGATGGGAAAACATTGACAAAAATGCGTCTCTGTCCCCTGTTTTGAAGAGGGAAAACTTCCAGATCCAGGTGTGCTGGAAAAGGAATTTTCCTCTCCTGAAACTCTTCCACAACAGTGACCGATCACTACCCACATTCCTGAGGGGGGGAAAAAGGAGTTTTTGTTAACTTTGCTCCTTTTGTTTATGGGAGTAAATATCCCTGCAGCAGATTTGGGCTCTGGGAGCTCTGCCATGTCCGGTTATCTCGGCTGTTTGAGGGGCCTGGAAAGGCCCGGGGTGGCCTTGGGGCAGCCCGCGTATCGAAGGACGAGAAGAGGCTTCAGTTCTTCTTTCGGTTTTTATGTTTATTAATTGTTTATCTAAAAGATTTTCTTTCAGCCGAACAGAGCTCTGCTCAGCAGCCAGCCATGAGCACACTGTGCTGCCCTCCGGACAGCCACCTATCTTTATACCCATGGTTACGTGTACAATATTTATCATTTTTCCCCAATACCATTTATTCTTATTACTCGGTGCACTCTCAGTAATAACCAATCCAAAAATGCCACCATGGCCAAAGAAGATGGAGGAGAAGAAGAAGAAGAAGAAGGACAGGACACGCCCCAATTCCTCCATCTTACTCCTCTAAACCCCCCTGTACAGAAATCCTAAACCCTGTGTCTCACCCTCTAATTAACTCATCCCTTCACCATTCACCCCGGTGAAGCCCTCATCCTTGTCGTCTCCCGTGTAGGGTCAAAGTGCAGCCACCAGACACTTCTGGCAACATTCCAGGACTCCCGAGCCCCCCAAGGTGGTCTCGGTGGCTCGGCACCTCAGGACTGAGATCCTGAGATCCGACACTGCCAGAGCAGCTGTGAGATGGAACCAGTCAGGAACAGTAGCAACATCTGGCAGGGGCACAGCTGGATGTGAGGAGCAAAATTCAGAATCAGAATTTTGGGCTCTTCCCCAGCTCCGCTCTCGCTCCAGCCCCCTGAATCCCCACAATCCTTCCAGCAGAACAATTCATCACCTTCCCTGTCTGGGTCAGCGCTGGAGGGAGGTGATGACAGCCCAGCTAATGAGGCGTTAATTATAATCAGAGCCACTCGGTGTCTCCATGGTGTAAATAATAAAAAATGGCCCTTTGCCACATGCCAGGGATCTGCTGGTGGGATCAGCCTGGAAATGCTTCCCTCTGAGGAGATGGGGATCCTGATGGATTGAGAAATTCCCTGATCTTCCCAGCTTCTGCTTTCTGTGCTCTGACAGAATATATATTATATATAATATATCATATATTATATACTATATATAATATATTATATATAGTATATCATGTATCATATATCATATATCATGTATCATATATCATATATTATATATTATACATTATACATTATATATTAGTCATTATGTATTATGTATTATGTATTATGTATTATGTAATATATATTACATATTACATATTATATATTATATGCTATATATTATATATTAGATATATAAAATATAACATATATATAAATATATATATAAATTATAGTCACAGTGATTATAAATCATATATATTATTATATATTTATCAGCCCCTGGTAAATCTAATTATGGGCAATTCCTACAGCAGTGAAAAAAAATGCTGCCCTTTGTTAAATCGATAAAAGTTATGGTAACACAAACCAAAGCTTTGTGTATCTAAATTACAGCTGTCTGATAGGAGAGCTCAGGATAATAAAGCTCTAATAAAGACATTTTAACTCCAGAGAGATTCCCAGCAATGGAATCGCAATCCACAGCCAGCAAAATCCACAGAATTTAGAAATAAAACTGGTGGAGGGCCAAAGGAAAGGTGTCAGAATTCACCATTAGCAAAAGCCTTGCTCTTTCCACGGAGCAGCTTTAACAATAAACAGTTTTTAGCTGTTTTAAGAGGGGCAGGCAGGTTTCAGCAGGAAAACCCTGCTGCCCTGGATCCCTGCCACGCTGCTGGGGAGTCATTTGAAATATTAATCCAGCAGCTTTATCCTGGCCAGTCGTGCACACACAGAGCTCCAGCCTGGCCGAGCGCGCCAAGCTCAACCCCGGCTCCCAGGAGAGCCTTTGCTGAGCAGGGCTGGGAAAGGGAAAAAAGGGAAAAAAACATAAAAAAGCACAAAGGGAAATTGCTGCTTTGAAGGGAAAAGGGAGAGACAAAGGCTTGCAGGAGGCACAGGAGGATCTGAAGGGGTTTTTCTGTCTGTGTCTGCCCTCAGAGCTCCGCAGTTCAACAGCTTCTCACAGAGCTCTGGCTCGCTGAGCCAGCCAGGGCTGTCACTTGTGTCACCCCTGCCTCAGCCACCACCCCTTCCACTGCCCGGGCAGAGAATGATCCCCAGCAATTCTGAAAATCCAGGGAAAAACCACATCAGAAGGCTGGGAAGGATTTAGAGGAACAGGGAGACACTTGAGGATCTGTCCGGTTTATCTCGGCTGTTTGAGGGGCCTGGAAAGGCCCGGAGTGGCCTTGGGGCAGCCCGCGTATCAAAGGACGAAAAGAGGCTTCAGTTCTTCTTTCGGTTTTTATGTTTATTAATTGTTTATCTAAAAGATTTTCTTTCAGCCGAACAGAGCTCTGCTCAGCAGCCAGCCATGAGCACACTGTGCTGCCCTCTGGACAATCACCTATCTTTATACCCATTGTTACGTGTACAATATTTATCATTTTTCCCCAATACCATTTATTCTTATTGCCCGGTGCACTTTCAGTAATAACCAATCCAAAGGTGCCACCATCACCAAAGAAGATGGAGGAGAAGAAGAAGAAGAAGAAGGACAGGACACGCCCCAATTCCTCCATCTTACTTCTCTAAACCCCCCTGTACAGAAATCCTAAACCCTGTGTCTCACCCTCTAATTAACCAATCCCTTCACCATTCACCCCGGTGAAACCCTCCTGTCCTCATACAGGTGTTGTCTCCTGTGTAGGATCAAAGTGCAGCCACCAGACACTTCTGGAACATTCCAGGACTCCCGAGCCCCCCAAGGTGGTCTCGGTGGCTCGGCACCTCAGGACTGAGGTGCTGAGATCCGACAAGGATCTCCACATGGGAACAATTTTGTCTCTTGTAACTCACAGCAGAAGCAAATTCATGTTTCCATCACTCCCTTTTGGAGAGATTTTGGCAGAATACAAACTGGCCCGGCCATTTTTGGTAGAAAATGCCTGGTCTCTCAAGGTACAAAAGCACTTTTAATTTCTGACTCCAACATTTATAGATTTCCAAAAGTGGCAGTGGGTTGGAGGGTGACAGTGCCACCTCTCCAATGACACTGGACAAACCAACAGTCCATCAAATTTCTTCCAGAAAAGAATGCAAAACAATAATTATCGATATAAAAAAGCATAAACTTCATTGTAAATTTGTTCTTAGGACAGCCCACGAGGGTCTCACTGAGGACAGAGCGCTGATGGAGAATCCAAGGGATTTTAATCTGGATCCAGTGAGTGGGATTCCAAAATCACGCTTTAAATCCCTGTTCCATCCTCTTTGCCCATTTTTAGGGCTGCAAGTAAAAAGTTCTGCCTTTTCGGAGGTTTAATGATGAGCCTTGGACAGACAATTTTAACTTCCCCACATTAGCACAGAATTGTGTCTTTTATTTTACACTTCAAAACCTCCTCTTTTCCTGCTCCTCAAGGGCTGGAGTTTTTGGTTTTTAATTGCCTCTGGAACTGCACACTGTCATTTAACCCTCTTGTTCAGTCTCATTTTCCACCTTCTCTATTTTCACACACAATTGAGCTGACTTCCAGCAAAATAGAATTTATTAAGCAGAAGACAATGTGGGTAATCAACATAATGCACTGTCTGCTAATCCCTGGTTACTCCATTTATTTTTTTACTGTTTATTCGACTTTTGGTCCACATTGTTGAGCAGAGAATATGGATTTTCTTCACTGAGGAGAGCCATTCAATTGGAAAATGTGTGTGATACTCTGGATGTTGTGTGCACGGGTACAGCACAGCCCTGGGTAAAAGGACCATCCATCAAAGCCAGGCAAGAGCCTTCATTCTCCAGGCTCTGAAAATTCCTCTTTCGAGGAACAAAAAAATGTGAGGTGCTGCATAAATGTACCTAAAAAAGGGGATTAGAAGGAGGGGATTATTTATTTTGTGAAGGGGGTACAAATCCAGCCAGGATCTGGATATGGATTTGGATGCGCCTGGGCTGTGAGGGGTTTGCAAATCAAATCTCAAATTCAAATCTTAAACTCAGATCTCAGATTCAAATCTCAGATTCAGATCTCAATCTCAAATCTCAAATTCAAATCTCAAACTCAAATCTCAATCTCAGATCTCAAATTCAAATCTCAGATTCAAATCTCAATCTCAAATCTCAATCTCAGATCTCAAATTCAAATCTCAGATTCAAGTCTCAATCTCAAATCTCAAATTCAAATCTCAGATTCAAATCTCAGCAGCACAAAGACCCAAACTTGGGATTTTTTTACAGTTATTTTTACAAACGACTCCCACGGCAATGAAGAGGGAGAGGAAATGCTGGTGGAAATCAGGGATTGACAGTGAATTCCAGTGGGAGCTCACTCCCTGGGATTCCTAATTCCTCCTGTGGGGATGATGATTTCCCAGCTCCCAGGGCTCCTCCATGGCAATGGAGTATTTCCATCAGCATTTCCAAATGCAGTAAAATCTCACTCAAATCTTGACAAGAAGGAAAACTGCACTGGCAAATCCCATTTGTCACTGCTGAGACCAAAAAAAAAGAAAAAAAATTAAAATTAATCCATTTATTTATACAATTTATGCTGCATTTCCTTGCCTCTTGTGCTTCACAAAAACCATTTTATTTTCCAGCACCAAAGAGCAGAGGGAGCTCTGGGGAAGCCTGGTGGGTTTGCAGGTTGCAGGTGACCTTTGGAAGCTCAAATTTTTTATTACAGACTCCAGGTGTCCTTTGGATGATCAAAATTTTTATTACAGATTACAGGTGTCCTTTGGAAGCCCAAATTTTTGATTACAGATTACAGGTGTCCTTTGGAAGCTCGATTTTGCAGGAGATGTTTAAAAAACAGGAAAATCATCCACGTGGTGGAGAATCTCCAGCAAAAGCAAATCCAGGAGGGTTTAAGCCCATTGGAAGTTTCTGGAATTATGTGGAATTTTCTGGAATTTTGTGGAATTTTCTGGAATTTTCTGGAATTTTCTGGAATTATTTAGCTCTGGCTGGAGCTGACCTTTACCAAGCCCAGGTTGCTCTCAGGAGAGGAATAAAACACAACAGGTTATTTTCTCATTTTCCCCATAATTTTCCTGACAAGCAAAAGGGTTGAAAAGGAACACAGCAAGGACATGTTTTGCAAATTAAACATTAGCGATGCATTTCTGGGGGAAATAAACAACTTAGAGAATTCTCTTCAGGTTCAGCTCCCTATCAGCTAAATTGGATCTTGTCTGTGAGAGAGATAAAATCAGCAATTGCTTATCTCTAATCTGGGATTTAATAACCCCGTTTTTCTCCGAGGGCTGAGCCGGGCTGATTGCATTCCTGCCGTTTGTCAGGCAGCGGAGTTTGGGTGGATTTTGTGGGGAGCAGCGAGGGGGTTTTATTTTCCTTCACAGCATCTTCCACCTCACCTGGAGCCAGCAGGTGATGTTTAATGACCTTGCCACCCGTGGAAACAAATCTGACACAGCGGGCAGGCTGCACATCAAACCTTGGCCGTGCTAACAAAAGCGTTCAGGGGAGATTTTGTTGCATTTACCCACAGAACCATAAATCACACACTGGTTTGGGGTTGGAAAGGACGTTAAATATAATTTTGTTCCAAACCCCTGCCACGGGCCTGGATGAAATGTAACATATAACTTAAGGAGTGTAAGTTTTCTGAAAAATAAACAATAAAATTTCTGTCATTTCTCTGGTGTAATTTAAATTACACAGCAACTGGGAAGTGCAGAGGAAAGAGCAAGAAATAGAACCTGAATGGAAAAAGCTCTGTTTGTGGGTTATTTGAATAAGCTGTAAGGAGAAAGTTGGGTTTCAGCACCTCAAAAGGGGCTGCAAATGAAAGAGAAAATGCACAAATGTTAATGAACACAATCCTCTTATCCTCACTGATAGAAACCAGCCAAGATTATCAGCATTTTAACTTTTCCCAGGCAAAAGTAGCTTGGCTTGGCTTTCCCTCCCCTCCACTGTGACCGTGTTCACAGGGGTGTGAGGATGAGGGAAGAGATGAGGATCTGACTCCATGATTCAGAAGGCTTGAGTTATTATTTTATTATATATATTACATTAAAACTATACTAAAAGAATAGAAGAAAGGATTTTATCAGAAGGCTGGATAAGAATAGAATAGAATAGAATAGAATAGAATAGAATAGAATAGAATAGAATAGAATGGAACGGAATGGAACGGAATGGAACGGAATGGAACGGAATGGAACGGAATAGAATAGAATAGAATAGAATAGAATAGAATAGAATAGAATAGAATAGAATAGAGTGGAATGGAATGGAATGGAATGGAATGGAATAGAATAGAATAGAATAGAATAGAATAGGATAGAATAGAATAGAATAGAATAGAATGAAATAGAATAGAATGGAATAGAATGGAATAGAATAGAATGGAATAGAATGGAATAGGAAGGAATGATAACAAAGGTTTGTGGCTCAGGCTCTCTGTCTGAGCCAGCTGACTGTGATTGGCCATTAATTAGAAACAACCACATGAGACCAATCACAGATGCACCTGTTGCATTCCACAGCAGCAGATAATCAATGTTTGCATTTTGTTCCTGAGGCCTCCCAGCTTCTCAGGAGGAAAAATCCCAAGGAAAGGATTTTCCATAAAAGATGTCTGTGACACCGCACCATCAGATTGATCTGAAATTCAAGGAAAGCCCCATGAAATCAAACCAGAGTCGTTCTCAGCAGGACATTTCCTCCCCTGCCTCACATCCAGGGGCTCATCACGGCACACGGGGTGAAGTCATCCCTGGCTGACCTGCAGGACGCATTTCCCTCACATCTCATTCCTGCCAAGAAAATGAAGCTTTGTGCCTGGAAACGCTCAGGTTTGCCAAGATAAAATCAGCCCAAAGAACAGAACATTTCCAGCAATCTGCAAATGTACAGCGAGAACAGAAAATTTAGCAATCCAAGACTTGGTCTGAGAATTCCTTAAAAAAACCCCTCAGCCATAATAATGAATTGTTGTGGAGTTGATTATTTAACATCTGCTGGTGTGATTATTCAGTGTAAATACATATAGTCAAAATATTAAATATATAAATATAAAGATATAATAATATATAATAAAACCAATAATGTAACAATATAATAATATATAATAATATAATAATATAATAATATAATAATATAATAATATAATAATATAATAATATAATAATATAATATCTGCTTGTGTGATTATTCAGTGTAAATATACATATTCAAAATATAAAATATATATAAATATAAATATACAATAACATAATAATAATTATATAAAAACAATAATATAATAATATAACAATATCTAAAAATATAAATAATTATATATTATACCTATATATAATTATATATAGGTAATATATAGAATTATTTATATTTTAGCTATACTTATTAGGCTATTATTAAATAAAATATTATATATAATATTATATATAAATACTAAAATATTTTTATACTTACCTATATATAATTATATATAAGTAATATATGTAATTATTTATATTTTACTTATATATATATATAATATAAATAGTCAATGGATACAACACTTATCAGTGGGTCTCAAAGCAAATAAAGAAATCAATTCCTGCTTTTTTTTTCTATTTTCTCCCAGTGGATAAATAGGAAAATAAAGGCAAATTAGTGACTTGATAGGCAGAGCCCCAGCATGGAGCAGAAATAAATCCAAGTTTGGAATCACCCTCAAAAATCCAAGTTTGGAGTTCCAGCTCCACCGCAGAGCTTTCTTGTTTCCGGGTCAAAAACAGGCAAAAAGTTCAAGCCACACAAGGAAAGCCATGAGCCGGGTATGGAGTTTATTATTTTGAAAAATCACTCTGAATTATTTCACATTTCAAAGGAAAAGCCATCAATTTGTTATTCCTGTCATCACATCACATAATCCCCCAAATCCAAATTAGTTCCTCCAAAAAGCACTTCAGCCTCTGTTTACTTTCTGCAAAGAGAATTCGCACCATGTATTAAAAAGAAATAATTTTAATTTCAATGACTTCAAGCAAAACATTCCATACAGAAATCATTTCACTTCCTCTGACTTCACACTCACATCCTGGAATTCCTAATTATTTTTTTAGGAGGATTTTAGATGTTGCCCCAATTAATAGAGCACCACTAATGAACTTCTGTGCAGAAAAAGATTGAGAGTTCTCACTCAAGCAGCCTGAGAAGAAAATCTCAGTCTGAGCCTCTCTGTTCCTCAGTTCTTCACGTGTGCAAGGAATAATGGAACTTTTCCGAGTCCCAGGGCTGCTGTCAGAGTAAGAACATTAAAGGTTAAGAGTGGCTCTGATAGTTCAGTAATGGAGCACAATAGCTGAGATAATATTTCATTTATTCCAAGCCCTGCAGAAACTGCAGAGCCCCAGAAATCCTGCAATCCACCCCTAAAAAAATCTAAAGCGCTCCTAAATCATCCTAAATATATTACCAAGCAGGGGTTTGTGGCAAAGTGTAAAACAGCTTTGTTCTGAAGAGGAAAAATGGCACTTTTATCATCCCTCCTCTTTTTATTCCCCCACTTTTATCCCCTTTGCTTTGTATGGGGAAGTCAGAGCAACTCAAACCTGGCTGGGCAAACAGGAAAAAAAATGTGTTTGCATGTTGTAATCTTCGCTGCAGTGTTGTTCTTGCCTCTCTGCTGGGGCTCTTCTCCATTCTCTGCAGCTCAGTCCTTCCTGTCTTCTCAAGGGCTCCTCCTGGGCTCTTGACCCACCCCTATTTATCTCAGTTACCTTCACGAGCTACAGCTGCTGCCCAACCAAGGACCCTGCAGCTGCAGCTCGTTTGGAGCAACTCGGACGCACACAGATCCCACAATACAGCATATATTCAGGCCCCCACATTTCCCCCCTTTTCTTTTAACAATTATACAATCACAATACACATACAGTTCCAGCTCTCAGGCTGCCACAGCTCTCGGCTGTCTTAGATACACACACAGAATGTATACATATCCCTATACAGTCCCAGCTCTCAGGCTGCCACAGCTCTCGGCTGTCTTTAGATGTTCCAAGGCTCTTTTCCTTAAAGGCCATATTCTTACAGCTTTCTGCTGCTACAGCTCCTTAATTCAAAGGCCATATTATATTCCAAAGTCCCAGCTCTCAGGCTGCCACAGCTCTCAGCTGTCCTATCTTCTATAGTCCCAGCTCTCTGGCTGATATTCCAAAGTCCCAGCTCTCAGGCTGCCACAGCTCTCGGCTGTCCGGGGGATTCCATACCTTCTTTCGATGTTTGGTTGCAGTGTTCTTCATCACACGGGGTCACCAGTTGTTGTAATCCTCACTGCAGTGTTGTTCTTCCCTCTCTGCTGGGGCTCTTCTCCATTCTCTGCAGCTCAGTCCTTCCTGTCTTCTCAAGGGCTCCTCCTGGGCTCTCAACCCACCCCTATTTATCTCAGTTACCTTCACGAGCTACAGCTGCTGCCCAACTAAGGACCCTGCAGCTGCAGCTCGTTTGGAGCAACTCGGACCCACACAGATCCCACAATACAACATATATTCAGGCCCCCACATTTCCCCCCTTTTCTTTTAACAATTATACAATCACAATACACATACAGTCCCAGCTCTCAGGCTGCCACAGCTCCCGGCTGTCTTAGATACACACACAGAATGTATACATATCCCTATACAGTCCCAGCTCTCAGGCTGCCACAGCTCTCGGCTGTCTTTAGATGTTCCAAGGCTCTTTTCCTTAAAGGCCATATTCTTACAGCTTTCTGCTGCTACAGCTCCTTAATTCAAAGGCCATATTATATTCCAAAGTCCCAGCTCTCAGGCTGCCACAGCTCTCAGCTGTCCTATCTTCTATAGTCCCAGCTCTCTGGCTGATATTCCAAAGTCCCAGCTCTCAGGCTGCCACAGCTCTCGGCTGTCTGGGGGATTCCATACCTTCTTTCAATGTTTGGTTGTGTGTTCTTCATCACGTCGGGGTCACCAGTTGTTGTAATCTTCGCTGCAGCCTTGTTCTCGCCTCTCTGCTGGGGCTCTTCTCCTTTCTCTGCAGCTCAGTCCTTCCTGTCTTCTCAGGGGCTCCTCCTGGGCTCTCAACCCACCCCTATTTATCTCAGTTACCTTCACGAGCTACAGCTGCTGCCCAACTAAGGACCCTGCAGCTGCAGCTCGTTTGGAGCAACTCGGACCCACACAGATCTTACAATACAACATATATTCAGGCCCCCACATTTGCATAATTCTTCCTAAAATCACATCCAGCCCCCGCTGGCTGGCTGCTCTGTGCAGATGCACATCAAAAACAGGGAGGGCAAAATAAACACAAAATATCGCCCAGGGAATACGAGAGAAATATGGAACAGCACGGATCTCTCCGAAACTTTGTGTATTTTCATGTGAACTTGGCACGGGCTCGAAGCAAGGACAAAGAGAATGATGGTGTAAGTGATTCACCACTAATAAATATATATTAAAAAAAAAAAAAAGGTTTAAATGCCCCTGCTCTGCTTCTGATTTAAATGGAACTGGGTGTGGGATGAGACACTGAAGAAGGTCAGTGGAATTAGCTCACAAACCTCAAATAAACGTGGAAATTTATATAGGGAATAATATATAAATAAATGAAGTGAAAATAAAGTGAAATTAGCTCACAAGTCTCAAATAAACGCGGAAATTTATATAGGGAATAATACATAAATAAATAAAGTGAAAATAAAGCGGAATTAGCTCACAAGTCTCAAATAAACGTGGAAATTTATATAGGGAATAATATATAAATAAATAAACTTAAAATAAAGTGAAATTAGCTCACAAGTCTCAAATAAATGTGAAAATTTACATAGGGAATAATATATAAATAAATAAAGTGAAAATAAAGTGGAATTAGCTCACAAGCCTCAAATAAACGTGAAAATTTACACAGGGAATAATATATAAATAAATAAAGTGAAAATAAAGTGAAATTAGCTCACAAGCCTCAAATAAACGTGGAAATTTATATAGGTGTCGTGGGGTGACAGCCTTCAGCCTTTATCCCAATATCGTGTGTTGTGTCTGGCAGCTGTGGGATATATATATATAATATATAAATAAATAAAGTGAAAATAAAGCGGAATTAGCTCACAAGTCTCAAATAAACGTGGAAATTTATATAGGGAATAATATATAAATAAATGAAGAGTGGAGCACAAACCTGGAAGAGTGAAAATTCCATTTTTTCCACCCCAGTCAGGGCAGGGATGTTGTACAAGGGAAGCCACTCCTGTGTTTATCTCATTTACTGCATTCACATGTGCTAAATGGAATTACAGCCATAATTACACACTGTGTCAAAAATAACTGCAGCTGAGCACAACCACCTCTGCTTCCCTGCATTTTTTTAAAATTCCTGTTAAGGATAGGCACAAAAATTTTGCAGGAATGCAAATGAAGGGCTTATTTATGCCAAATGATCAATTACAGTAATAACTAATACAGAACCGAGTTAAATAATAATTAACTATTATTATTGCTGCTGGGAAAATAATATTTCGAGTACATCTGGGGGAAAAACACTGAACATCAACACTTGAAGTTTGTCACAACCTGTTTAAGCTCACGCCAGGAATTCCACTGGGTCACAAACAAAACAAAAATTCTTTTCCAAATTTTCCAAGAAGTTCACTCATTCTGAGGTGTCATCCAAGAGCTCTGGCTGCTTTAAAAATAAGAAAAATGTGTCAAAAATTCAACTTTATACCAATTCCAGACCCTTAGGCTTCCACATAATTTTTCTCCTTGTAAAGGGGAAGAAAATTCTTTGGCTTTCACCTTGAAATTCCTGCAATTTGGGTGATTTAATAAATAAATTCTATGGATGGATTGTGACTCTAATTAGTGGATTTTCTCTAATTACAGCAGTTTATCACTGGGCTGCTTGCTCTAATTGGTCACCTCGAGTGTGTAAAGAAGGTGGATTTAGAGGAGTGTGTTTACAAAAAGAATTTTTATAATTCTTGCCTGAGGGCTCTCAGACATTTCCCATGGAAAATCCTTTTCCCTGGGGCTGTGGGGTCCAGACACAACAACCCTGAGGGGAAACACAGAGGAGAAATCAGAATAAATCTTTGTAGTTTATTTTCAGCTGGGGGGCTCGCTCAGCCTCTGGCATCTCACTTAACTCCAGGGCAACATAATTAATTCAAATCTGTAATTACACGTTCGCTTTCATCAGGAAACCACAAAAAGATTCCCAAATTATTGTTATTAGCAATATCCCAAACACCAGAGGTCACAGCAAGGCTTTCAGCCTGCTCAAGGCCAGCATTTGAAAATATATTGGCAATAAAGGGAATTTCGAACACAGGGTGTGTTGGCTCAGCTGCTAAAATGCACAGGATACCCCAATTTTCATATCACACAGCACAGCATCCCATATTCTTATTGTTAAAATAATAAACTTATTCATACAGAGATTTTTTTCCAAAGCCCTTTAGGGTGAAAATTGAAAATGGCTTTTTGTCAAAGCCAAGGTCAATCCTGCAACCTGCAGCATTAATAACCCTGCACTGGTTTTTTCTGCTGCAAAAAAACCCAAGCGTGAAAGGAAAATGAAGAAGGATTTGCATTTAATTTTTTCCTTAAGGAAGGAGGCTGTTCTCAGTGCAGGGATGGAACTTTGGGGTGTTTCACTTCACTGGACTGAACTCAGAGCTATGTGAGCAAAAATAACATGAAATGCAAGAGAAATGTGCATTTAAACCCTCAACCTTTAGCTCAACCTGTTCTGCTTCTGTCTCACCGACTGGGCAGCTCTGAGAACGGCAAAATAAATGTTTTAATTCTTTCATCAATGCCTAAAACTGAAGTAGAGCCCCATGGGTGTGGTGAGCATGTGGGCTCCAAGAGCTGGATGGGATTTTGGGATTTTCTCATTGGAATGCCATGGGGAGCCTGGCCCACGGCACTGCCACTGTCACATTTTCTGGAAAAATCCCTTTTCCCAGGATTCTTCTCCTGGAAAGCTGAGAGGCCTCAGAGAAAAAGGAAAACAAGAATTATCTGGTTTGCTTCTCCTGTGTTCTGCTGCTTTGGAATGTGGTTGGAGATTGTTTATCCAGCTGGTGATTGTTTCATTGGTTTCAAGTAAATTGTTTTGACTTACTGACCAATCAGGGCCAAGACTCTGGAAATAGTCACAAGTTTTCATTATTGTCTTTTAAACTTGCTGTGAGTATCTTTTCTGTATTCTTTAGTATAGTATAATATAATATAATATAATATAATATAATATAATATAATATAATATAATATATATAAATAAATAATATAATATATATAAATAATATAATATATATAAATAATATAATATAATGTAATATTATAGAATGATAAATTCTATTATTAAATAATTAATATATAGTAAATATAATAGATAAAAATAAAGAATAAATATAATATGAATATAATGTAATATATAATTAATGCAATATGATATAAATATACCAAATAAATAAGAACTAATAATAAATATAATTATATTTAATTTTATAATATATTTATATAAGTATATATAATATATATATAAGTATATATAAGTATATATATATATACTTATATATATAAATATATAAGTATATATAATATATTTATAAATATATATTTATCAATATATATAAAATATATAATAAATAAATATAACAAACAAGTAAATAAATAATATTAAATTATATAATGATAAATTATTTTATTATTATATATATTATATAAATTCTATTCTGAGAACATGGAGTCAGATTCATCACTCCTCCCTTCATCAGGGCACCCCACAAATACAATGGGCACAGCAGGGTTTTCTTTTGGAGCAGGGGGATGAAGGCAGCTCCTGCTGCCTCCTCATCATCCCATCTCCACAAGCAGGCCACACATCAGACTGAGGTTTTGGTGCCGCTTTTTGCTTGGGGTTTCAGGAAGATTTATTTGTGTGTTTTCATTGCTCTTTGTTTGCTTTTTCAGCTCCAGCTCGATCCCCTGCTACCCGTGCGTTACCTTGCCCTGGTTTGTCAGGAGCAGCAGCGGGAGCTCTGCGCTTCCTCCTCCCGGCTGCTCTCTCCTCAAACAGCCAAACATCGCTGTAAAAGGCTCCCGTTGCCCAAACACCCCCATTTTTTGCTCTATTTCATTTAACACGGTTTCTCCTGTTCCTACAAGTTCCGGCCACTTAACTCCGGGGTTGTTTGTGAGGGCTGGAACAGGAAGGGGCCAAGTGCCACAGCAGTAAAATCCTCGGCTTCCAGCTCAGCAAACACAGCCAGGACTCCACCTGCTGCCCCAGCAGCTCCTGTTCAGGAGGTTTCGGGTTCCTGACAGAACAGAGAAAAAGAAATTTAAAGAGCCAAGTGCCACAAGAAGCTGCACATCCCACCAAGGCTTGTTTAGGAGCCTTGTAAATGTCTTTGCACCTGTAAACAGCTGTAACCATGATATTTTTTATGGAAAATCCTTTCCTCAGGATTTTTCCTCCTGAGAAGCTGAGAGGCATCAGGAACAAAGTGTAAACATTGATTATCTGCTGCTGTGGAATGCAACAGGTGCATCTGTGATTGGTCTCATGTGATTGTTTCTAATTAATGGCCAATCACAGTCCAGCTGGCTCGGACAGAGAGGCCAAGCCACAAACCTTTGTTATCATTCTTTATTTTTCTATTCTTATCCAGTCTTCTCTGAAACCTTTTCTTCTATTCTTTTAGTATAGTTTTAATGCAATATATATCATAAAATGATAAATCAATCCTTCTGAAACATGGAGTCAGATCCTCGTCTCTTCCCTCATCCTAAAACCCCTGTGAACACTGTCACAAACAGTGAAATCTCCTTTTTTTGGTTTGTTTTTTTTTTTTTTCCCTAATCTTTGGATCTAAGTCTCAAGTCAGAGAATTTCACTTAATTTGGTGCCAGTTTGCATCAACCTTTAATGATGGGCTGTGGTGTTGAGAGGCACAAACAAACTGAACTGGAGCTGGGATAAACCAGACACTTCTATTTGTATATTTAGAATGAAAAAGGGAAATTTTTTCTCCATCAAACTGAGGTCCTGAAGCTGTTGAGGACAAGGAGGGTTCCTTGTGCCTCAGCTCTGACTTTGATGCAAACACAATTTCGTGCAAGGTTAAATATTTCCAGTCAAGACAAAGAATTCTGGAGGGCAGCTCAGGGAGAGAAGGGGCTGAAGATGGTTTTGCACAGCACAAGAAAGCCAATTTACACTCTGAAGCAGAGCAGGAGATGATAAAGGTAATATACTTGACAAAGTTTCCCAGAGATACACACTGGAGAAATCCATCCAGACCATTTATTCCTCTGTGAGCAACTGGAAAGGCTCATTACAGATTCTGCCTTTGTTGCTCTGTAGAAATGAGAATGCTAATTGGTTTACTTGAAGTTTAATTGAAAATTAATAGAATTTCACCAGAGATTTGCAGCACAGGACTGGAGTTAAAATGACATTTGATTAAAGTCACACTGAAATCGTACTCAAGGACATTCTGAAGGCAGCAGCAGTGGCATTCCTTTTGGAATGGAAATAAATATTTCTCATTAGTAGAAATCATTGAGAAAATCCACTGGTTTTAAGGACCACAGTGATATTTTTACCAGCACTTCTCTGTCCCTTTTGTGTCTTCAAGGACCTCTCCAAGTGGTTCTGCATCGTTTTTATCCTAAACAGAGGATGTTTAAGCCCAGATAATCATCTCCCCAAATCTATGAATATGC
Organism: Zonotrichia albicollis; assembly: GCF_047830755.1. Classification (NCBI taxonomy): domain Eukaryota; kingdom Metazoa; phylum Chordata; class Aves; order Passeriformes; family Passerellidae; genus Zonotrichia; species Zonotrichia albicollis. The sequence continues at coordinate 7,558,549 of NC_133844.1, read as the reverse complement.
AAGCTTAAGAATGGAATCCTGACCAGGATGATGCAGGAAATTTCCAGGGAAATCTTGAATAAATCAATTGGAATAAATAAAACTTTCATCTGCACATGGCAGGAGCGTCAGGAAACAAGAGACACTCAGCTTTCCTCCAAAGAAATGAGGCCAGGCTTTTCCCAATGGCTGGAATATCCACCTTCATAAAGATTTGGAAAATAAATAAATACTGAACACTTGAAGCACCAGTGCAGCTGCCCAGTGCTCCACAATGGAATTTTCGCAACAAAAGTCCTGAAGAACGAGAAATGTTTCGCCAACTGCAGAAAAATCCCCGCTTGGACGTGGTAAAAACACAGGTTTGAAACGAGAGCACCTTTGTGCAAATTAACTGCATCAACTGAATATTCATTTGATTGACTGCAATTCCATTTCCTTTATCATTACTATGGTAACTGTTTGGCTGGCATTTGGTATTTACTTGAAACCTGCTAAAATTTCAATACTATCACCAAAAGTAGGTCATTAAGCTGCCACCCCTATGAATTCATCTCCACATTTCCAGCCCTTCCTTGCCTGACTTAATTGCTTTCCTTTCCAGTCAAAGCTAAATCAGCCCTGCAAGAAAATATCTATTGATCTGCAGCACAGGGCCATTGTCCCCAGGACTGGCAGCAGAAAATAAAAGACATTTTCTTAAATTATCAGCTGCAGTTGTATCACTACAGAGCCTTTGATCGGGTCAAAAGAAAGAGGCGAAAGATTTATTGGATATTTAACAGCGTGTTTTAACTTTGCTCTTTCTGTTAATGACAAAACCAGATTTTGCTGGATGTTCAGTGGGTTTTTTCTTTTTGAAGGAAAACACTGAGCAGCCACATCTTCAAAAGAAATGGCACCAGGACAAACTGCCCGAGCCGTGCCAATTAAGTCACTAATGAGTGATTAATGACAGTGTCACTCTCCAGGTCAGTAATGGCTAGGGCATGTTCTACAATTTAAACCAAATCTCTTTATAACCCATATTTTAATATTTGAGAATCATTAACTTTTACTGTGTACAAGTTACCAACGCTTCAAATTACTTGCAATACTTAAATTAAAGGATTCATTTCGACTCATAAAAAAGCCCACACAGGGTTGTTGCACCCCAAGTGTTTACAATGAGCGCTAAGATAATTGTGTTTAAAATCTCTGCTTCCAGTTTCCAACTCGATCGCTGCTTGTGGATAATTTTTATTACTAATAAAAAGAACTCCGCAAAATTTATCCAAATCCTTTCATGGACCTGCAGCCCAGTAAAAGAAATTTCTGCAATAAAATTCCTGTTTTGTGTCTAAAACATGAACTAATTTTTTGGCACACAGATGCATCTTCTCTGTCATGATACAAACCAGCTTGGAAAACTGAAAATCTCAGTTCTCTCAAGGCTTAGAAGAGGTAAAAACCCCTTAAATTATCCCCAATCAAGACATCAGAGATTTGTTGTGTTTTACAGAAGTGGAGCCCTCATCCCCTGTTGAAAGAGGAGATACCGGGATTTGGAATTGGTCTATCACCAAGAATTACAGCTGCAGCTTTATCTGTACCAGGAAATGTTCCCATCACAAACACCCCGAAATGACTTCCCAGAGAAAGATGGATCAGGGAGGTGTGAGAGGGCTGAAACAATTCTCTGGAGTTTCCTGATGAAAAATCCCGGGGCATAAATCAAACCCTGCAGCCATCTCTGCTCATGCGGGAAGGAAGTTCAGAATCCGAATTTTGTGAAATCAGAGCCTCCAGTGTGGATCTGGTGGATAAACAGGGAGCACGGCTGAGCCAAGGAACAGGACAGAGCCAGGATTTAAATGGATGGGTCCTCATCAAGTGATGAGTGATGGTGATAACAGCCCCAGCTTTGATACTAATTGGATACTAATTAATTAATAATTTATATATATATAAAGTGTATATAAAGTGTATATATATATATATAAACACATATATACATATATACATATATATATAAATGTATATATATAAATGTATAAATAATATATATTATATGTATATATAAAATTAATAAATATATACATACTGTAATTATAAAAATTATATATATTATTATATATATAATTATTATAATTATATATTATTATTAATTATATAATTATATATATTATATAAACAGTATTAATAATACTGTATAAATATATTATTAATATATTTATTAATATTAATATATAAGAAAAATATATATTAATATATATTAATCAAGTGATGAGTGACAGTGATAACAATTCTCCAGAGTTTCCTGATGAAAAATCCCTGGGCATAAATCAAACCCTGCAGCAATCTCTCCTCACACGGGAAGGAAGTTCAGAATCCGAATTTTGTGAAATCAGAGCCTCCAGTGGGGCTCTGGTGGATAAACAGGGAGCACGGCTGAGCCAAGGAACAGGACAGAGCCAGGATTTAAATGGATGGGTCCTCATCAAGTGATGAGTGATGGTGATAACAGCCCCAGCTTTAATACTAATTGGATACTAATTAATTAATAATTTATATATATATAAAGTGTGTATATATATATATATATATATATATATATATATATATATATATAGTGTATATATATATATAGTATATATATAAATGTATAAATAATATGTATTAAATGTATGTATAAAATTAATAAATAATATAGTAATATATATTTAAAAATACTGTATTAATATACTAATAATATATTTATTAATATTAATATATAAGAAAAATATATATTAATATATATTAATCAAGTGATGAGTGACAGTGATAACAGCCCCAGCTTTAATACTAATTGGATACTAATTAATTAATAATTTATATATATATAAAGTGTATATAAAGGGTATATATATATATATACACATATATACATATATATATATAAATGTATATATGTAAATGTATAAATAATATCTATTATATGTATATATAAAATTAATAACATAGTAATATATTAAATAATGCTGTATTAATATATTAATAATATATTTATTAATATTAATAGATAAGAAAAATATATATTAATATATATTAATCAAGTTATGAGTGACAGTGATAACAGCCCCAGCTTTAATACTAATTGGATACTAATTAATTAATAATTTATGTATATATAAAGTGTGTGTATATATATACATATATACATATATACATATATATAAATGTATATATGTAAATGTATAAATAATATATATTATATGTATATATAAAATTAATAAATAATATAGTAATAGATATTAAATAATACTGTATTAATATATTAATAATATATTTATTAATATTAATATATAAGAAAAATATATATTAATATATATTAATCAAGTGATGAGTGACGGTGATAACAGCCCCAGCTTTGATACTAATTGGATACTAATTAATTAATAATTTATATATATATAAAGTGTATATAAAGTGTATATATATATACATATATACATATATATATAAATGTATATATGTAAATGTATAAATAATATGTATTATATGTATATATAAAATTAATAAATAATATAGTAATATATATTAAATAATACGGTAATAATATATTAATAATATATTTATTAATATCAATATATAAGAAAAATATATATTAATATATATTAATCAAGTGATGAGTGGCGGTGATAACAGCCCCAGCTTTAATACTAATTGGATACTAATTAATTAATAATTTATATATATATAAAGTGTATATAAAGTGTGTGTATATATATATACACATATATACATATATATAAATGTATATATGTAAATGTATAAATAATATATATTATATGTATATATAAAATTAATAAATAATATAGTAATATATTAAATAATACTGTATTAATATATTAATAATATATTTATTAATATTAATATATAAGAAAAATATATATTAATATATATTAATCAAGTGGTGAGTGACAGTGATAACAGCCCCAGCTTTAATACTAATTGGATACTAATTAATTAATAATTTATATATATATAAAGTGTATATAAAGTGTGTATATATATATATATACATATACATATAAATGTATATATGTAAATGTATAAATAATATATATTATATGTATATATAAATTTAATAAATAATATAGTAATATATTAAATAATACTGTATTAATATATTAATAACATATTTATTAATATTAATATATAAGAAAAATATATATTAATATATATATCTAGTGATGAGTGACAGTGATAACAGCCCCAGCTTTAATACTAATTGGATACTAATTAATTAATTTTTTTTATATATATATAGTGTATATATATATATACATATATACATGTATATATAAATGAATATATGTAAATGTATAAATAATATATATTATATGTATATATAAAATTAATAAATAATATAGTAATATATTAAATAATACTGTATTAATATATTAATAATATATTTATTAATATTAATATATAAGAAAAATATATATTAATATATATTAATCAAGTGGTGAGTGACAGTGATAACAGCCCCAGCTTTAATACTAATTGGATACTAATTAATTAATACTTTTAATATATATATAGTGTGTGTATATATATATTAAAAAAGTTTATATATATACTTTATATATATAAATGTATAAAAATATATATTAATACATTTTTATATATATAAATGTATACATAATATATATTAATTAAATATATATATATAATAATATATATTATATATAATATAATATATTAATGTAAAGTGTATGTGTGTGTATATATATATAAATATATGTATATACACACTTTACATTAATACTAATACTAATATGAAATACGGGTCTCCTCCAGCCAGGTCTCATAAACTCTTGGAGATTTATTTCACACCCACGATAGCTCAGAAGGCAGAAAATCAGCAGGACGGCTTCTGTGCTACTGCTGGAAACAAAAAGGTTTTAATAAAAGGCAAAACAACAAAACTCTTTACAGAGGAAAACCGATCCAGGTGCAAGAGGTGCTCTCACCTCACAAAACCAATTTGTTTCTTTGTTCTCTTCTTCTTCTAGTGAATTGTTCAGGCAGGACTTTTTGGCTCCTGTTCAGTTTGGGTATCCTTAACTTTAATGTGAAGTCCCCCAGGTCCTGTGAGATGTCTTTTCACCTCATTGAGGAGAGAAACTTCTTTTTTCTTTTTAAGGGGACAAAGGAGAATTTTGCCACTCCTTCAACAGAGGACACATTCCCATGCTAACAGATCTCTGCCATTTAGGAAGAAATTCTTCCCTGTGAGGGTCAGGAGGGGCTGGGATGGAATTCCCAGATTTGCTGTGGCTGCCCCTGGATCCCTGGAAGTGTCCAAGGCCAGGCTGGAGCCACCTGGGACAGGGAGAGCTGTGGGGACCATGGTGGGACAGGATGGACTTTGGGATCTCCTCCAACCCAAACCATTCCAGCATTCCATGGGCAGGTTTGGGAAGGAATTTTGGGAAGAAATGTTGGGAGAGGGGCTGGGATGGAATTCCCAGAGGAGCTGGGATCTGTGGAAGTGTCCAAGGCCAGGTTGGAGCCACTTTGGTCTATGGGAAGTGTGGGACCTATGGGCTTTGAGGTCCCTCCAACCCAAACCATTCCAGCATTCCATGGGCAGGTTTGGATGGGATTTTGGGAAGGAATATTGGGAGAGGGGCTGGGATGGAATTCCCAGAGAAGCTGTGGCTGCCCCTGGATCCCTGGAAGTGTTCAAGCCCAGGTTGGATCCACCTGGGACATTGGAGGTGTCCTTGCCATGGCTGGGGTGGCACTGGATGGGCTTTGAGGTCCCATCCCACCCAAACCATTCCAGGATTCCCTAAGGAGCAGCCTCAGCAGAAGGACAAACCCCCAGGAAAATTCCTCCTTTCAGGAAATAAAACATTTACAGTTTGTCAGGGTCTAAATCCCCGAGCTGCCATGGGAACTCCTAAATGCTCATCAATGAACAAGGGCAGCGAAAGAATTTCTGAAATGTTCCTCATTAATCCCCCCTAATTTCCCTTATTAGTTTTGATTTTCACACTTGTCCTTTTTCATGCCTTTCATCCAGCACATTTAGAAATGGAAGGCAATGCAAGCAAACAGCACAGAATCAGCTCTCTCTCCCTCGTTATTGTATTTGAGATTTCACTGTGGTTTTCACAGCCTTTGCTAATTTCAATTTCCCTTCTCCAAACAGCTTTATGGGGTTTTATTCCCCCATTCCCAAAATTATTTTGTTTTGTTCACGCTCCTTCTTTCCCTCAGTTTTTTTTGCAAACCAAACTAATCCTTTTCATTTCAAACCCATGTCATTATTAAAGCCTCTTACTTTGCTGTTGGGCTGCATCTGTTCCAGAACCAGATTCCAGCTTTCTATGCAAGTTTTACACCTCACAGTTTAACCTGTTGGTCGTATTTTGGATATAATAAATAAGGGGAATTGTTACTAAGTTCTTTTTTTACTTTATTCCAATCAAGGCAGAGGCCATGGGGCATCCCCTGAGATCTCTCCAATTTTTGGAGAACTCAGCCTTCATTTTATCCCAATTTCCAGCCACATTTCCCTTCTCTCTTTCCCCATTTTTGAGGGACTTGAGAGGTTCAGACTTCCCAAAACACCCGATCCCAAAGACTTCTCTCTACTGTATAACCCTCCCTTTTAATTTTTAATTCTAACTGAATTTAGGGGTTTTTCCCCATTTCTGAGGTACCTGTGAGGCTCAGACTTCTGAGGACACCTGATCCCAAAGATTCCCCTATAATATGCATAACCCTCCCTATTAATTTTTAATTATTACTGAATTTAGGGTTTTTCTTCCCCATTTCTGAGGTACCTGAGAGGCTCAGACTTCCCAAAACACCTGATCCCAAAGATTCCCCTGTAAGGTATAACCCTCCTATTTAATTTTTAATTCTGACTGAATTTAGGGTTTTTCTTCCCCATTTCTGAGGTTCTTGAGAGGCTCAGACTTCCCAAAACACCTGATACCAAAGATCTCCCTCTAATGCATAACCCTCTCTTTTAATTTTTAATTCTGACTGAATTTAGGGGTTTTTCCCCATTTCTGAGGTACCTGCGAGGCTCAGACTTCTGGGAACACCTGATCCCAAAGATTCCCCTATAATACATAACCCTCCCTATAATTTTTAATTCTGACTGAATTTAGGGGGTTTTTCTTCCCCATTTCTGAGGTACCTGAGAGGTTCAGACTTCCCAAAACACCTGATACCAAAGATTTCTCTCTAAGGTATAACCCTCCTATTTAATTTTTAATCCTTACTGAATTTAGGGGGTTTTTTTCCCCATTTCTGAGGTGCTTGAGAGGCTCAGACTTCCCAAAACACCTGATACCAAAGATCTCCCTCTAATGCATAACCCTCTCTTTTTCCTTTTAATTCTTACAGAATTTAGGGGTTTTTCCCCATTTCTGAGGTACCTGAGAGGTTCAGACTTCTGGGAACACCTGATCCCAAAGATTCCCCTCTAATGCATAACCCTCCCTATTAATTTTTAATTCTTACTGAATTTAGGGTTTTTCTTCCCCATTTCTGAGGCACCTGAGAGGTTCAGACTTCCCAAAACACCTGATCCCAAAGATTCCCCTCTAAGGTATAACCCTCCTATTTAATTTTTAATTCTGACTGAATTTAGGGGTTTTTCCCCATTTCTGAACCTGAGAGCTTCAGACTTCCCAAAACACCTGATCCCAAAGATTCCCTCTAAGGTACAACCCTCCCTATTAATTTTTAATATTTCTGAGCCCCCTGGCAGGGGTCGGGGCCATCCTGGGGATGTTCTGAGTTCCTGCAAGTTTCCCAGCTGAGAATTCAGACACAAACTGGTCAAGCAGGAGCATCTGAAAGCAATTCCTCCTCTCCCGAGCCATCCTAATGGAATGATTATGCAAGGGGATGGAGAAAGGGGGAATTAAACGCGCTGGAGGCAGCGTGGGAGGACAGCAGCTCACTCAGTGATAAAATGTACTCTGTGCTTTTAATAAATAGCAACAAATTGCACAGAACCAGTTAAAGTTGAGCGCTGAGGAGAGTGCTTTGCTGAACTGGGGCCAAAAATCCTATTCTGATCCTTGCTGGCTTTTTAAAAAAAAAAAACAACGAAAAAAAACCCCCACAAATAAAAATTTCAGTGAGCAGGAAGGTGCCAGGTTATTTCTTGTTATCTGACATCTCAGAAAGGGAGCTTGTCACCAGCTCCTCAAATTGAGTCATCAGGCCTGAAATGCCTGGCTTAAAATACTCCTTTTTTCTGCTCAGTAACATGTGCACGTATGTGGTTCTGATGTAGGGTTTAATGCACGGCACAAAAAAAATTTTCCTTTTTCCAACTGCAGCAGCGAAACACAAAAAAGTTCTCAGGAGAGACACAGAGACCAAGGCTCCTCCTGGAGCTGAATTCGGGCTTGTTTCAGGTCTTGTTTTTTATTATTATCCATAACCTTTTCACACAATCTGGCATGAAACAATCCTGACAAGTTTATTAAAGCCTTTTGTTGTTACACTTGACATTTATGAAGGGGAGATGATAAACAAGCAGGGGAATGACATGTTTGCCAGAAATGCAGACTCTGGTGAGGAAGGCTTCTCCCCAGCCTCCCTTTTAAATGAAATCTACCCTCTGCAGTCATCCCTGCCTCTCTAGGAAGGAAAAAAAAATCCAGTTTTTCTGCACTTGAACAGCCAGTTTGATCCTGATTTTGAATTCCAACCATTGCAACTTCAGTTTCCAAGCCACCGAGGTCTTATGCAAGTGAAGATTATCATTTTATTTAAGCAACAAGACAAAGGGCAGCAAGTTTAATGCAGTAAAATCATTAATGAGGAAATAATTTTGACACCAATGGGCTGGTTGCTCTGCTCAAGGGACCCACAGAGAAAACACAGTCACTGAAATCTGCATTACTCCACACACAGATTGGAGAATTATATGGAAAAAATCTACTTGCATTACTCCATGTCCCAAAATTATTGAGGCAGAAAGAATAAAATATAATTAGAATAAGAATGGACATTTTTAGGTGTCCAAGGAGGAGCCATGCTGGGCATTGCTGAGTGATTTCCTTGTAATTTTTGGGTTATTTAAAGGCTGCAAACATTGCAACTTCAGTTTCCAAGCCACCGAGGTCTTATGCAAGTGAAGATTATCATTTTATTTAAGCAACAAGACAAAGGGCAGCGAGTTTAATGCAGTAAAATCATTAATGGGGAAATAATTTTGACACCAGTGGGCTGGTTTGGGAGCTCTGCTCTGCTCAAGGGATGCACAGAGAAAACACAGTCACTGAAATCTGCATTACTCCACACATAGATTGGAGAATTACATGGAAAAAATCTACTTAAACTACTCCATGTCCCAGAATTATTGAGGCAGAAATAGTAAAAATAATTAGAATAAGAGTGGACATTTTTGGGTGCCTAAGGAGGAGCCATGTCAATGCTGGGCGTTGCTGAGTGATTTCCTTGTCATTATTTATTTAAAAGATGGTACCACATCACAGATGGAAAATGGAAACTTCCTGCGGCACTTTCTGCCAGGGAAAAAATTAAAAATTTGTTTTTAATTTTTTTTAAGTGCTTCATGGTCAGGCAGCACCAGCAAACACAATCCCCTCTGAATTAGGGGCTCAGAAATCCAGGAAAACTTGAATAAACTGGGGATGCCACTTCCAAGCACAGAAATTTTCTTTGGGGACAGAAATTCTGATTTGGGTTGTGTCAAATATTGGGAATTAGCCCCAAAAGGACCAATGGAAATGACAGAGGAGTGATGCAGCTGAGTAAATTTCTGAGCACAGGCAGAAATTCAGATTAGACTCTTGAAGATCAAAAATATATTGTTAAAAATAAAGGAAGTATTAATTTTTTCTGTATTCAAAAGAATGTTGAAATTCTGTCACAAAGCAAAGGCATTAAAATATGGTTTTTTCTCAGACTACTGAAAACTCACATGATTAGAAACATAATTATTGCTGGGAGTCTTTAACCTTGTGCAGGAGAACGACACAAAACCACAGAGCAAATCCCAGATGTGATTTAGCACCAAATCCTCCCCAGACCTTGCACCAAGGGAGGACTCAGTGTCAGCCAGCAAAGCCTAACAAGGTGATTTCATTTCATATTATGATTTAAAATGACATTAATTAAAATTATTTCAGTTAAAGAGCACCACTTTTATTTTTATATAATTTAATGTTTGGTTGTTAATAATTTTAAGAGCTAAGTCTGAAGTATCTGCATTCTATAGAGCTTTTTTTAAGCGTAAAAAATATCTTAACATATTCTCAAGTAAACCTGCATGGAGGCACCTTTGATCTCTGCAATATTAAAATACTAATTAGAAACACAATCAAAGTGAGATTAGAATTATTATTGCCCTGACACTGCTAGAAATTACTTTGGTTGTTACAAATTAAACAGAAAACCAGAAATGAACTTCGTGTTTCCCTTGTGGGACATTTTGCTTTTCCCTCCCAGGAATGTTCTAAATAATCCCAAGTACAACAGGGCTGCTTTTAAATTGACCTTAGAGAATGTCACAAAAGTTTATTCAGTTTATTTATTTATTATTCCCCATCATTTGCAATCACACAGCACATCCCGAGGTCGCATCAACCTGTGCTGCTGGGAGATTCTGCATTTCATATGCAGATGCCAAAATCAGAGACTGGAATTATATTAAATACAGGGTGAGTGTCATAAAAGCACTTTTAACAGAGAAAAAAAATCCCTTTACAAGCAGCTGATGGGCCAAAGTTGGCAAGGAAACAATTCCATCACTTCTGCACATCCACAGGTGTTTGCAGGTCCCTTCCAAGGATGGTCTTGGCTGCTTTTATTTAAAAAAAATATAAAAAAAATAAAAGGAGCAGTGAATGAGAGAAATCAAAGCTGCAGGTACTTAATTTGTGCGTCCCTTTGATGATCAAAGCCTTGCTCAGGGTTCACAGCAATTCTGATCTGACACAGCCCCTTCCTTGTCTAGAGCCCAAATCTCCAGCTGCAATCTCACGGTGGAAATGGGGCAGAAAATCATAAAATCCTGCAATGGTTTGGGTTGGAAGGGACCTTAAAGCATCTCCTTCCACCCAACAGGACAGTGAACAACAAAATAAACCTTCCAAAAAAGCTTTTGTTTAAAGTTTTCCTCCTTGTAAATTTTAAGGATGGTATTTAATACTTGGCTGGGCTACAGATCATCGGTGGAGGTTTAAGGACAATAAATTTAGACAAATTTAGGCAAATCTCTATTCTGCTCCCAAACCAGCAAGTCCAAAATGGTGGCAAGTGTTTGGCTCCATTCAAAAAGCTCCAACTAAAAATCTCCAACCTCTGCCTGGCCATGCCAGGGAAGCTCCTGAGGAGAACACGCACAATGAGAGCTTTCCCTTTTTCATCCCATTCTCTGCCTCTTCCCCCATCCTAGAGATGAGTCATGAATCCAGTGTTCAGATGATGTTCTGAGGAGCCTCCCTGCATTCCTTTCTGTGTTTTTTTGGCTGTCAGGACGTGCACAAAGCCATTGAGAAAGCTCTGAGGACTCTGCTAATTACCTCGGAACAAACAAGGCTCCTCAGCTGGAGCAGCTCAATGGAAACCTTTGGTATTTTTAGCACAAAGTCTCTGCTGCTTTTCAGAGTGGTTTGGAATATTGCTTTGCTTTCAATATTGAATTGTTGGAGGTTGAAATCAAGCGTTCTCAGTGGGGTCAGGGCCACCTTTGCTGGTTCTGGATCCCCCCGTGGTGTCTCACATCAGCTCTGGGCACAAATAAATTCACTCCCAAGCTGCCTTTTCTGAGATGAGCCCTAAAGGTACAGGAGGAGGTGGGGATGCTCTTAAAATCAATTAAAACCAATCATTGGAGAGCAGCTACAGCTGCCAGTGCTCCAAACCCGGGAGTTTTCCAAACTTAAGTGCCTGAAAAATCCATCCTGCTGCTCCTCCTAAGGATATCATTATGGCACAAGGTTGGGGAGGATGACAAATGAAATACTAATTAGAAAATAAAATACTGAAAACATGCTTTAAAATGGAAAGTAATGTCAAGCCAGTCAGGTTCAGAGCTTGAAAAGAAACATAATGCAAAGCAAATTAATGGGCATAATGAGATAAATGGATCCAATTGCCACGTGAGCCCAAATTAGTTCCCAGTTGACGTAAAGGAATTCAGGGCTGTTAACCTTAAATTGAGCAAAAATTCCATTTTAATTAGCTCATGCAACAGTTAAACAGCAATGGCATTTGAGAGATGGGGTGAACATTTCTCGCCCTTAACATTTCTTTATTCTGAGGTAATTTTGCTGCTAAGGTGAGGATTGACACAGGCCATCAGTTCCTTTACTGCAGCGTGTCTAGCAAGCACCACAACAAATTCCTGAAGTTCACAACCCTTTTCTGGAACAATTCACCACTCACAAGGTCAGATGGATAAAATCCCCACAATGGGAATAAATGGAGCTGCAGAGGCAAAGCTCAAAACCTACTGGACTGGAAATGAATCTAAAAGTAAAATTAAGGATTCCAAGTGTTTACATGAGCAAGGAAAAGGGATTTGCACAGCTCCCAGCCCTTCTTCAGGGACCACAGACACCTCCCAGCAGTGCTGAGGGAATACAATCCCTAATTTTGCCTCGGACTTCAGAAATGATTCAGGTCATTCATCCAGCTGTTCTTCCTGGGTTCCTTTGAAAGATCCACACGAGGAATGTGCAGGTTAAAAACTGGAACCAGATGATTTCCCATTTTCCAAGGATTCTCAACCTCTCCATTGTCCCTGGCAGCTGAGCTCCCTGTTCTACAGGAGCACCCAAATAGGATCTTGCACTGATAGGGCAGTTTTATGGCAGAGGATTTCTGGGGGCTGTTTTCTCTGGAACCCCTTTTCCTTTTGCTAAACAATCTGTAATTCCCAGCCAAATTTGCCTTACAACCCCCCTTATCTGGAGATTCAAATATTGTAATTCTCCAGCTGTGTTCCCAGATGAGCACAGAGACAATGCCTTATTTTGCCTCAGACCTCCAAAATTATCCTGGTCATTCATCCAGCTGCTCTTCCCGGGTTCCTTTGAAAGATCCACGCGAGGAATGTGCAGGTTAAAAGCTGGAACCAGATGATTTCCCATTTTCTAAGGACTCTCAACCTCTCCATTGTCCATGGCAGCTGAGCCCAGGCCACTGCTCCCCATTATACAAAATAGGATCTTGCACTTACAGGGCAGTTTTATGGCAGAGGATTTCTGGGGGCTGTTTTCTCTGGAACCCCTTTTCCTTTTGCTGAACAATCTGTAATTCCCAGCCAAATTTGCCTTACAATCCCCCTTATCTGTGGATTCAAATATTGTAATTCCCCAGCAATGTTCCCAGATGAGCACAGAGACAATCCCTAATTTTGCCTCAGACCTCAGAAATAATCCAGGTCATTCATCCGGCTGTGTTTTCCAGGTCCATTTGGCAGATCCACACAAGGAATGTGCAGGTTAAAAACTGCAGATTCAATCTGTGATTCACAGAAATACAAACCAGCCAAATTTGCCAGCACACCTTACAACTCCTCTTATCAGGAGATTCAAATTATTGTAATTCCCCAGCAATGTTCCCAGATGAGAACAGAGACAATCCCTTATTTTGCCTCAGACCTCAGAGATGATCCAGGTCATTCACGCAACTGTTTTTGCCTTTCAACAGATCCACACAAGGAATGTGCAGGTTAAAAACTGGAGATTCAATCTGTAATTCCCAGAAGCACAAACCAGACAAATTTTCCAGCACGCCTTACAACCTCCCTTATAAGGGATTCAAACATTGTAATTCTGCCTTGTTCCCAGAGACAGGCAGCGAGTGCCCCATCAAACCCAGCGTCCTGAGGCTCTCCACGGACTCCCTGTCCTACCCCTGGGCTGGGCACTGTCAGGAGCTGCTCCCCAGCAGCTCAGTTTGATTTTTCGGGAGAAATCAAACCCGGCTCAGACGAGCCATGTCCTGACTGATTCCCTCCCGTGGGGCCAGGATGCCCTGTCCAATCTATTCCTAGCAGACAGCTTCACACCACAGATCCTCCTCCTTGCCTGTGTCCAATTGTGTCAGGAAAACGACCTTTCTTCATCTCCCCAGGTCCTTCATCTCCATCACAATTCTTTAGTTTTTTTTTTTTTATTTTTTGCTTGCTTGGAATGAAGAGAGTAGCCCAAAATAGCAAAGGATATTCTCATTACAGCTGCGTGAACCACCCAGGATTTCTTCTGCTGAGCTGCTCTGTCCTATCCTATTCCTCTTCTGGCCCAGGAGATGAAGGTATTTCATTACCAGGTGAAATAATTCCCCTCTGCAAAATTGATCAAGTTCTCTGCCGTCTGCAGAAGAAAGCGGTTCTATTAAACATGGATTATTAACAATAACAAATGCTTCAAACCCCTGGGCACTGCTCACCAGCCACAGGAAAAGCATTATCATAAAACCCACATTCTTAAATTCTACAGGAATAAAGCTTGGAGCCGGATTGGTGGCAGTGGCAGGGATATCTATCAGGGAAGCCCATTATGATGAAGAGAAGCACTTAGAGCACAGAAGGGCTCTGACAAAAAGCAGTCAAAACGTTTTCATCAAGGATAATGGATCAGCTCTGCAAATCCCAGCTCACAAACACCCCAACGCACACACACACAAAAGCCTTTCTCCATTTTATTTGCATCTTGTTCAAGTGGTTACAAGGATGTTGAGTTAATTTTCCCCCCTTTCTTCCCTTTGAGCACCATCTCCCACAGGCAGCTCAGGGCTGTCACTACAGGACACGGAACAGCCCTGCTGCTCTCAAGGTGAAGAAAAAGGGAAGTTTATTTTCTGACTCCAGCATTTATAGTTTTCCAAAAGTGACAGTGGGTTGGAGGGTGACAGTGCCACCTCTCCAATGACACTGGACAAGTCAACAGCCCATCAAATTTCTCCTCCTCTGTCGGGTTTTCTCGGCTGTTTGAAGGGCCTGGAAAGGCCCGAGGTGGCCTTGGGGCAGCCCGCGTATCAAAGGACGAGAAGAGGCTTCAGTTCTTCTTTCGGTTTTTATGTTTATTAATTGTTTATCTAAAAGATTTTCTTTCAGCCCGACAGAGCTCTGCTCAGCAGCCAGCCATGAGCACACTGTGCTGCCCTCCGGACAGTCACCTATCTTTATACCCATGGTTACGTGTACAATATTTATCATTTTTCCCCAATACCATTTATTCTTATTGCCCGGTGCACTTTCAGTAATAACCAATCCAAAAATGCCACCATCACCAAAGAAGATGGAGGAGAAGAGGAAGAAGAAGGAGGACAGGACACACCCCAATACCTCCATCTTACTTCTCTAAACCCCCCTGTACAGAAATCCTAAACCCTGTGTCTCACCCTCTAATTAACCAATCCCTTCACCATTCACCCCGGTGAAACCCTCCTATCCTCATACAGGTGTCGTCTCCCGTGTAGGGTCAAAGTCCAGCCACCAGACACTTCTGGAACATTCCAGGACTCCCGAGCCCCCCAAGGTGGTCTCGGCAGCTCAGCACCTCAGGACTGAGATCCTGAGATCCGACACTCCTCTATAAAAGAATGGAAAACAATGAGTTACAGAAAGTGTGAGAGAAAGTTTGTTACGGGAATGTGAACATCAGAAGGCTTAAAATGTGTTAAAAAATCAGGGCAACGGGGCCTTTCATTGCTGAGCCTCACCATGCAGGGAGCTTTGTCCCTGCTCCATCAGCTGGGGATGGGGATGATCCATGGGCTCCTCCCTGCTCCTCTCTGCCAGCACTGGAGCCTTTCTGCTGCTCCTCTTGGTGCTGCTCAGCTGACGAGGTCTTTGGTGTTGAGATGACTTTGAGGCGTTGGAAAATCTCTTTTTCTCAGCTTTGAGACTGAAGAAGAAGATGGGATTCTATGGGTTTGGTTCTCAAGGTTGTTTATTTTCTCTTAACTATTACATTGTGTTTTTCTGACCTGCTGAGATCTGTCCAGCAGGTCGGGTTGTGGCACAGTCCCTGCCTTTGGGGTGGTGTTGGCTTTTTACACTAAGAACTACATTTAAATTTATTTACAATAATTTTCTAATACCTAACACCTGTGTTAGACATTCTGTCTCTATTCTAAACCAATCCAAAAGTGTCACCATCACAGGAAAAGATGGAGGACAAGAAGAAGAAGAAGAAGAAGAAGAAGAAGAAGAAGAAGAAGAAGAAGAGGAAGAAGGAGGAGAAGGAGGACAGGACCCACCCATATTCCTCCATTTTGCCTCCTGAACCCCATTCTAAATCCCCAAAATTCTACTTTTTCACCCTGTGATAAATTCACTATCATTCTACTCAAATTCTTGTGGCTTGTAACTCTTCACACAAAGTTGCTTGTGTGGGGACATCCTTGTTGCTCCAACACTTACATTTCATCTCCATTAAAACCACTGTGAATAAATCCATGGAAAATCCACGAAATTCAGGGTTTGAGCTCCTGCTTTGAGCTGCAAGCAAAGGGAAACACAAACAGAGCTTTGGAAGAACCAACAGCTGAGCTCAGGGACCTTTTGTGCTGCACATTTACCCCGGTGTTCCCCGAGTTTAATGGATCTCACACGCTTTCAAACATGACTGTAGGTTTTTAAAAGGGTTTCTGCATTTCATTTCCTTCCTTTCTTGTTTTAGCTGCCTCTCAGGGTTCTTCTGCCGCCTAGAAAACTCTGAAGAGTGTACTTGGCTAGCAAGAACTAACTGAGTATTTCCAAAAGGAAATACTCCTCTCAAATTGTGAGGGAAACCATCCCTTGAAGCTCTCCCAAGACAAACTATTGTTTATAGAGATGGGAGAAGGAAATAAAAACGGTTCAGATGTTGGCTTCACAAGCCTGCTTTCCATATGACAGAGCCTGGAATAAAAATATATCAAACCAGACTGTGTTTGAGGGCTGAGCATGAAAAAGACTGCACAAAACTTCTCCAGCCCAACTCATTTTTTGCAGCACAGCCCCTCAGAACTGATCCTTCAACTCCAACTCTGCCTCACATCCTTGCCCCATTTATTACCTGTATTTTCAATATTCAAGAGACAGTTTAATCACCACACTGCACTTTAATTGTTATTAGCATTTAGATTATATGGTAATCTTGCAGACAGAAGTCAATATTAAATTACTGCCTTTGCCTGCTGAAGAGCAGTATATCTAGAGACAGAGCAGAGCTGAAAGGTCTTTTAAAGTTTCAGTTCAATTTTATGTCCTAATTACTCTGGAATGTTATGAAAAGCCTGTAACATCACACCATATATTGCTGCCATCCCATGACTGGCTTTATGGGAATATTACAGAGCTGATTAATGAGTATTAAACTTATTATAGGGGAGCATCACTGAAATGAAACAAATAAAGTGCCCCTTGTTAATAACCCAGCTTGGTTTGGGGGTTCCATCCATCCTCATTCCCACATTTTCAGTGCCAGGATGGATTGTGAGAGAGATTCACAGGAGAAGAGGTTGGGATTTGATTCCCCAGCTGCTGTGGAGAGGCAAATCCTTACAGAGCCCCAAAATGGGGTGGAAGGGATCCCCCACTCCAACTCCCTGGAAATATCACTGCATTAATTTATTTTATTTGGTGTTTCTACTTCTCCATGCTTCAAAGGGCTTTTCAGTTCCTGCCTGGGAAATTTCCCTTTCACCAACAGCTTTCAGTATAAAATTCAAGGCAAGCCTGGGTTGAAGTTCCTTTGAAACCTGCTTAAACCTAAGCACATTCTACTCCCAATTATATCCTTTGATTATCTTGATTCTGATTTAACACTGATCAACAAAAACTAAATGTTGCAATTTCTCCTCTTTTTTTTGCTTTTGGAATTATTCTCAGGCTGATAGCAACAGACCAGGTGCCAAAACTACCATGAAATAATGCAAATTCTCAATATTTCCCAAAACCCAGCATGTGTTTTAAATATTTTATATAAAGAATTACCCTTAGATATTTCTTAATCATGTGACAGAGAGAAATCAATGTAAAATTGGGAATTCTTTACTGTCTGTCCAGAATAACCTCTGCAGATGCAATTCTGTTGTAAATGCTGCCTGATCCCAAATATTAATGGAATATAGAGCCAGCATAATTCTGGCTAAGGTTAATTTATTCTACACTACTAACACAGCATTCCAAATATAATAAAAAACACCCTGGTATAATTGCTATTGCTGTAAAGCCAAATGATTGGTGACAGCTTTACAGTCACCTGCCACAGGAAGGGGATAAAGCCAGTTATTAGCAGATGAAGATCTAAAAGAACCTGTGGAATAAAGAGATTTTTCTTCCAGATATCCTGCTAAAGGCAGGGGAAAAAGCTCTTTACATGGAGTTAGGCAAATCCTGACCATAGTCAGACATATTTTTCCATGGGAAAGTTGTCTCCCTTCCCCAAGAAAAAGCGCTCCTGAGTGAGGATTGATAGGTAGGGGAGTGCCAGGCTGCTGGAGAGATGGTAATTATTAATTCTGCCAATTCCACAATCTGGAGATTTCCAAGTGTTTTGCAAACATGAGCAGGTTCAGTTTCACAATGGTTTTTAGTCCATAATGAAATCCTCTCACCTTTCCACAGCCAGGGAAGGTGAGGAATGCCAAATCCTGCTTGGGGGAGCTTGGAAATGAATCCCTGGGGAAGCCTCTCCCCATCCCAGCTGCAATCCCTGCATGTTTTGCAGTGCCAGCACCCAGTGCATGTCCAGCTCCAGGGCATCAGGTGGATTTTGTTCTAGTATTTATTCTGGTATTTTATTCTAGATTTCATTCTAGTATTTCATCCTAGAGCACAGCCTCTTGCAGGACTGCAGAGAAACAAGGCTCAGGTTGTGCCAGGGGAGGCTGAGGTTGGATATCAGGGAGAATTTCTCCACTGGAAGAGTTGTTAAACATTGGAACAGAGTCCTAGGGAAGAGTGGAGTCCCCATTCCTGCTGGGGTTCAGAACTCAGGCAGATTTTGGCACATTTTGATGTGATTAGGGGCTGGAAGTTGGACTGGATGATCTCAGAGGTCATTTCCAATCTGAATTTTGTGGTTTCTGGAAAAGGGGGAACTTTGGGCACTGAATCACAGGAGATTAAAGCACTCAGAGCCGTGGCACAAGATCCATGTCCAACCCTTCCCACAGCACAGGCAGGATTTGTGCCTGGTACAACCTTGTCCTGCCCTTTGCAAGGTGGAAGAATCCTCTCCAATATGCTTGGTCACATCTGCTGCAAGTAAACTGTGTTTAAAAAATAAAACAAACACTAAAACATATTAAAACAAACATTGGGCTAAAAAGCAGGCAAATCTAAAGTTAAGTCTGTAACTCCATCCTGTGGCATGTAGGTATTACAGCAGATTTTTTAAAATTCAGGGACACAAATATTTCCCTTTGATTTGTTTGGGAATTGGAGAGCCTTTCAACATTTCCTGTAGAATATCCTTCCTCATGCAGGTGAAATCCATATGGTGAGCTTTGCCAAATGTTCAGGTCCTTCTTCTGTCACTTCTTTGGGATCTTGAAGGAGAAGAGATTTGCCCTGAGCTTGTAAAACACCCCAAGGCTCAGGCAGACACAGGTTCTTAGGGCAGATCTCCAGCCTGACTGAATCACCCCAGGTTCCTGATTTAATTTTACACATGGAGCAGCTAAAGGGAGGGAATTATCTCCACCAGTTCCACCACACCACTGGAAAAAATTCCAATTTGCTTTTAAGGAGATGCCAGATGAAAATGCAAACCCTGCCAGGGTTGAGTGTTCCACCCAGCCAGGTGGAAAAGACACCTGGATCAGGATACCCAATTTCAGCATGAATTGTCCTGCAAGGATGGAGAATTTTAGAAATTTGTCCTGATCCCAGGTTCAAATTTCAATGTTTATTTGAAATCTGACATCTCTTCCCAATGTTTGAGCCAAGCAAGAGACAGAAATCTGCTGGTGAAAGGCCTTAAAGAACCCCTCAGTCACTGACTGTAATGAAAATATCACCTCCCACCTCCCCTCTTTCCTTCAGCCTCAGTTTGTCCAGCTCACTCATCCTCTTGTTTTGCTGCCAGCTTAACTCATGATGACAAAAACAAAAGCAAAAAAAAAAAAAGACTCCTGCTCGCTACAACATGTTACTTTCCATTTTTTTTTCTTCAGGCGACTTCTCAGCATCATGGTTTTTCAGCTCTAAACAAAGCTCTTGCTGAAAAGGCTGTGAGTGACAGTGGAAGGAAAGGAGATTCATCACAGCTGTGTGTACTCACAAAATTTTTAAGGCAGACAAGCAAAGGGAAAAGTAATAGTTATCCACCAAAACAAAGCAGTGTCTTTTGAAAAGAAATATCACAGCAAATAGCAGAGACTTTCACTCAACCAGACATTAAAAAGAAATCTTTTTCACTTAGCTGAAAAAAAAGAGACAATCATGTGTCTTGATTTCCCAAGCATGAGGAGTTGATATTGAAAGAGGGGCTGTCAATTTAGCCCAGCACCCTCTGGGGGAAGAACTTTTCCTTCATAGCCAACCTAAACCTCTCCTGACACAGCTCCAGCCCTTCCCTGGCTCCTGTCATGGTCACCAGAGAGAAAAACATTCTGTTAAATCCCAATAAAATGATGCCAAAGCCTTCCAGTGACACCGGTTTCCCAAATACACCCACACGAGCAACCAGGCCTCAACAGCAATCCCACTCTTAACATCCCTGAGATTTTATTGTCAGACTCCAGAAGAGAAGAATTTTTTCAAATTCCAGATTGTTAAACTCCAGATTTTGTCAGATCCCAGACTCCAGGAAAGAAGAATATTCTGTTAAATCCCAATAAAATTATGCCAAGGCCTTCCAGTGACACCCAATTTCCCAAATACACCCACACGAGCGACCAGGCCTCAACAGCAATGCCACTCTTAACACCCCTGAGATTTTATTGTCAGACTCCAGGAGTGAACATTTTGTCAAATCCCAATAAAATGCCACTCTTAACATCCCTAAGATTTTATTGTTGGATTCCAGGAAAGAATAAATTTTATCAAATCCTAATAAAATGATGCCAAAGCCTTCCTGTGACCCCCAATTTCCCAAATACACCCACATGGGCGACCAGGCCTCAACAGCAGTGCCACTCTTAACATCCCTGAGAATTTATTGTCAGTCTCCAGAAGAGAAGAATATTTTGTCAAATCCCAGACTCCAGGAGAAAAGAATACTTTTTTAACTCCCAATAAAATGATGCCAAAGCTTCAGAGCTTCCTGTGACACCCAATTTCCCAAATACACCCACACGGGCAACCAGGCCTCACCAGCAATGCCACTCTTGACATCTCTAAGAGTTTATTCTCAGACTCCAGGAGCCAAGGATATCAAATGTGGAGAAGCAGAGCACGCCACCACTCCAAATTCCTCTTTTACAGCAACATAAAGTGGTCATCTAATGCTGCACTATCATAAAATTAAATCACGCTCACTTGTCATTTTGCACAGGCCCGACCGACAGATTAAACACTGCACAGCAAAATGTAATTTCCCCGAGTGAAGGGAGAAGAGGGGGTTGAAATATCTTTGTCTGCAGTGTCTGCTCAGTCCTGAGCCCTTGTGGGAATAAAGCAGCAGCCTCAGGAAGAGGATTTGCAGCGTCTGCCTTCGGGGCACAGGCAGCACTTGGCGTCCCCCAGCCAAGGCAAGCAGGATTTCAGCAGCCTGCCAAGGTTATCCTTCTTTTGTAGAGAAATCCTGGCAGGGGGAGAGCTTTTCAGGTTGGAAATGTAATAAATGTGCAGTTGAGAGAAGTGAAAAATAGTTTTTCCTGCATTCTGAGTTTAGGGAATGACTCTCCCTGCAGCTGCCCTAGAGATGAGGGGTGAGAGCTGCACACAAAACCCAGCAAAGGCTGCAGAGCATCCATGGCACCCACAGGAACCTTTCCCTCCCCAAAAATATTTCC
Source organism: Zonotrichia albicollis (assembly GCF_047830755.1). Lineage (NCBI taxonomy): Eukaryota > Metazoa > Chordata > Aves > Passeriformes > Passerellidae > Zonotrichia > Zonotrichia albicollis. Next base: position 7,536,637 of record NC_133844.1, on the reverse strand, counting down.
ATATGGAGCCAGCAAGGACACTAAACACCATCTACAGCCCCTTGGGACAGGGGCAGTGTGTCCCCAAAGCAGCCAAAAACCAAAATTCCAGTAATATTTCCATATGGAGCCAGCAAGGACACTAAATACCATCTACAGCCCCTTGGGACGGGCCAGTGTCCCAAAACCCAGCAAAGGCAGCAGAGCATCCGCTGCACCCACAGGAACCTTTCCCTCCCCAAAAATATTTCCATATGGAGCCAGCAAGGACACAAAACACCATCTACAGCCCCAGTGTCCCAAAGCAGCCAAAACACAAATTCCATGGAGTATTCTGAGCTGGGAGGGACTCACAAGGAGCAAGCCCAGCTCTGAAATGAATGGCCCAGCTGGGGATCAAACTCACAAATTTGGAATTATCAGCATTCCATGGAAAGGCTGTTGGCCCACACAGCAGGAGATCATCCCTGTGCTCCCATCCGCATCCCCAAGTCCCAAAAGCAGAGCCAAGGAGTTCCAGGAGTTCCAAAACTCCTTGGAGATTGGTGGCAAATCTGTTGGGAGGTGTCAGCAGCGGTAGGAATAAAGGGATTGCAAACAAAATCAGGGCTGAGGGCATGGAAAACTCTGCTCAGCTCAGCCCAAAGCTCCCTGAGCTGCAAAGTGACATCAGGGGCTTCTCAGTCCCTGAATCTGTGAAGTTCAGCTCTTTCTGGGATTTTGGAAAAGGGATAAATACATGGAAAAGTGAGGAATGGGGCACAAGGATATCCCCTCTATGCACACCCATTTGATCCAACCAGCACAGCCCCTCCAAAAACCTTCTTCTCTACTCTGTGGGACTCCTGCTCTATGACAGCTGGAAAAAAGCCCCTGAATTGGGATTAAAACCTCACAAATCTCAGCTCAGAGTCACCTTAAAGCCCTTCCATAAAGCAGTAATGCCATGGCTCAGATGCTCATCCTAAATAAACGTGCAGGAATTCTCTGCCTTTCCCGAAAATCGTATTTCCTGACCTGGCTGTGTGCTCTGGCACACGCTGCAGGCTTTATTGATTAGAAGGTCTGTTAAGATTTATCAGACTTGATAATGCACTCTACTTGATTAGGATTTCCAGCTTCAGAGTCAATACTGGTTTCATATGTGATGGAAAGCACTTGGATTCACTCTGTTCCCTTTGGAAATTTGACAGGAATTGTCTTAGGCCCAGCACTGGAAAAGCAGAAACACAGCACTTCAAAAATTAAAGAAATCCTTTTTTGAGGAATTAAAGAAATGTATTTTAAGCAGAAAGGCACCTCCTGCCTGTCAGGGCTACAGGAAAATGAGAATGCCACTCTGGAAAGAGGCAGGAAATGGGAAATTCAGTGATTCTTCTTATTTCAATATACTAAGTCCTTCCCTCTGTACAGGATGAACTTCATCTCATATTCTACAGCCCCTTTGTAAAGGGATTTTTTCCCTTGTAATGAAAAGATTCACCTTAATTAAGCAGCACCATGAATAGAAAGACTTTTAACAAAACCAACATGTAATTTCTCTCCTTCAAAGTTATTCGTACATTAACATTTACAAATCTGTTCCTTTTTCAAAGGATCCACCCCAGTGAGGCATCTTCAGCTTGTGAATTCACCCACACTCAGCTCTGAGTACAAAATGGATTTTTCTCTCTTTAGCACTTGCGGTCAACTGCATCAATATTTCTGTGCCCACAAAATGCCAGACAAAAAAAATAATAACATTTTAAAGCCTGAGAAGGTGCATTTCAGGCTCAGTCAAGCAGTTCTTTGTCAGGCTCAAAGGAGAGGGAGATTTGTAGTGGGGCTCAATGCCTGAACTGCTCCTTCTTTGGACTAGATCTGGTATGTGAAATGAACTTCTGAAATGCAACTGGAGATGGACAATTCTTTCTCCAAAAGAATGGAATCCGTGGGAAAAAAACATGGCTTAAAATTCAGATTTAGAATAAACACTCCTGGAAATTATCTGTGTGATTATCACACACATCACACCAGAAATTAAACTCATGTGGGATTGGTTTGGGGTTTAAAATCTTTCTTCCTCTTTATAAAGTAGTTGATTCGCTGTGGATGAGTTTTCTGCCTAAATATGGGAATTAATTTTCTTCAGGATTTTCCAAACCACCTCAGATTATAAAAATGAGTACAACTACCTTCAACACAAAAACCCACCAAAACTGAACAATTTTAGGCCAGGCTGGACAAGTCTTGGAGCAACCTGGTCTAGGGGAAGGGGTCGCTGCCCATGGGGAGGAGATTCCAGGTCCTTCCAACACAAATCATCCTTATTTTCAGAAATAAATTTTATATACTAATTTAGAAATAAGTAATTTTATAAATTTATGTCCATGTGTTTCTTTAGATGCTTCAATACCTTTAAAAGGCCCAAAGTTGGGGAGGGATGGAGGCAAAATCAGTGTTCAGTTCAACACCTGAATATCAGTCCCCTCTCCATTAGAAGCCAGAAAAATGTCCAAATTTTGGGGGTTAAAAATTCACTTACATAGGAATTATTAAAGAGTGCAGCATTAAAACCCTCCCATACCTGCAAGATTCTTTCCAAGCTTCATTCACCTAAAAATACAGCCCCAAACAAAACGTTTTCTTCAGCTTTGTTGTTTACATTTGCTGGCAATCTGGAGAATCTGAAGTGGGGTTTGATAGTGCTCAAAACATCTCCCTGATTCATTGCTCCAAATCTGGACCCTCAGCGTTCCCTTTGAGTCATCCCACTTATATTTAGCAACACCCAAATGCCTCATGATTCTCTCCAAAATAAACTTGAAGAGGTTTTAATCAAAGCTGAGCAGCAGAAGCTGTAGCTGTCCCACACTTGTTCTCTTCAAGAACTCTAATAATATTAATTTCCAAGTCTCAGGGATTTTGGAAAAAAAACCATGTGAAGAATTTCTACCATAAAAATGCTGGAAACGTCTTGGTGGTTCATCCCAAATTTCAGCATTTTTCTACCATAAAAATGCTGAAAAAATCTTGGTGGTTCATCCCAGATTTCATTGCTTCATCCCAAATTTTATTTCAATGGCCTCATTGGTGTTTCCTATAAACCTCCTATCCAGGGTTTATAGGAAACGCCAATGGGGCCATTCCATGAGTTGAAATGTGTTATAGGGAATAAATTTCTGCTCAATAGGAGTAAATTTTTTATGAGTTAAGCAATTTTTGTTCATATCAGCTTTGGAACAGCCACGGCCACGTCAATCCCATTGTCCATGCTGCCATTTTCCCAGGAATCCATGTCTGCTGGAGAGATTTAGGTGGTTTAACACTCCAACAATGGCCCTTTGGGGCTGTTCTCATCATTTTTTAGGATTCCTACAGCACAGAGGAGGAATTTGGGACCCCCTCTCCCGATCCCTGCCTGTTTTCCTTGCCTTAGAACACGACCTCTCCAACACCCGGAATGCAGGAATCCATTCCCAAAACTCCAATCCAAGGCAGCTCCTGCTGCCAGAAGAAACCCAACACAGATTTTTCTCCTCTCTTTGCCCAGGTTTTCTGTCTCAGACCTGCCCTTCCCATATTGTTTTCCCTCCTTCTCCTGGAACCACGCTGAAAACCGACCTTGTCCTTCTGCTGCGTCTTGGCAGCACTGCCGGGATCTGAATCTTGGCACTCCTGACACTCCTCCACACGTGAGAGCCCTTTGGGAGGAATGTCACGACTTCCAGCACGTCTCAGAACAAGAATCCTGTCTAAAATGATGGAGAGCCGAGGAATTTTGGAATGATTTTTTTGTGAAAACTGAAAATCTGCTGCCAACCACAAACCAAGGTGAAGGGCTTGAGCACAGGGTGGGATTGTAGGGGCGAGCTGTGAGGGGTTTGATCCTGATGGGTCCCTCCTAACTCAGCATATTGTGAAATTATCATATCCATTCATCAGATAACATTAAAAGCTGGCAGGGTGTTTCTTTTCCAATTTTCTCAGCCATTTATTTTTCCCTTTGAGCTTCAGCAGCTCTGCCCATCCATCCCTGTGTTTGAGGAGCCTCACCTGGTTCAGACCCTGCAGGAAGGTGTCCCTGGTCCATGTTTGTGTTAAAAGTTTGCAATTCCAGAGGGATCCCCCCAGGAGCAGAAGCACCAGCTGCACCCACCATGGATCAGAAGGAGGAACAGCAACTTTTGGCAAAGTGGGAGCCTCGTAGGAAGCTGGATTGGCTCCTCCTCCTGTTTATATTTGCCTTTTACTCATTTAATTAGGCACAGAGACAGATGCCCTCTCCTAAGAAGCTGAGCTGAGCTCTTGATACCGTCCAAGAAGCAAGAAATTCATTATTAATCATCACAATCCATTCCTGGACTTCCCACCCTGCCTAGAGGGCTCCAGGGCTGCCAAGGAGCGAGTTCCAGAGCACTGAAGTTCTTGTGGGATAATTATTTCTCACTTCTGGACCCAAAGAGGAACGCTGTTTCTTGCAATCGCGTGTATTGAAATTAATTAGATTTACAGTCTTGACTGGCTGATCAGGCAGCAATGGAAAATAAGATTCCCACACAAATGATGAATTGCTCGGTCATCCAATAAAGCAAAGCAGCAAAACAGTCCCTTTTAGTCTCATATGAGCATAATTGCCATCCTTGTTTGAAATAAATGGTTTTTCCCAAGTATTCCGAAGGCCATCGGGGAAGCTGCTTCAGATCTAAGCAGTTAATATTATTTTTATAATAAAAAATGTGAAATCTCTGGTCAAACACAGGTACAAGCTGCCTGGGAGCCACGATTTAATGAGGAGGGGACTCATTCCCACACTGCTGAAGGCTGGAATTTTCTTGGGAGAGCCTGGGAAGGGCTCAGGGCAGAGCAGCTGCAGCTCCCCAACCTTGAGTGCTGAATTCTGCAGTGTCCCCTCGCACCCAGAACAGGAACACGATCACAAATTCTTTTAAAAAAACAACCAAAAAAAAAAAGGTTAAAGGGGAAAGTTTTAAAAGTTTTAAATGTTTTAAACAATGCTCAGGGCAGCACAGCTGCAGCTCTCCAGCCTTGAGTGCTGAATTCTGCAGTGTCCCCTCGCACCCAGAACAGGAACACAACTCTTTAAAATAACAGCCAAAAAATAGGCTAAAGGGGAAAGTTTTGAACGTTTTAAATGTTTTAAATAATGCTCAGGGCAGCACAGCTGGATCTGTCCAGTCTCTGATGCTGAATTCTGCAGTGTCCCCTCATACCCAGAACAGGAACACGATCACAAATTCTTTTAAAAAAACAACCAAAAAAAAAATGTTAAAGGGGAAAGTTTTAAAAGTTTTAAATGTTTTAAATAATGCTCAGGGCAGCATAGCTGGAGCTGTCCAGCCCCTGGTGCTGAATTCTGCAGGGTCCCCTCACACCCAGAACAGGAACACAACTCTTTAAAAAAAACAGCCAAAAGAGAGGTCAAAGGGGAAAGTTTTAAACGTTTTAAATGTTTTAAACAATGCTCAGGGCAGCATAGCTGGAGCTGTCCAACCTTGAGTGCTGAATTCTGCAGAGTCCCCTCACACCCAAAACACGAACACGACCACAACTCTTAAAAAAACAGCCAGAAAAGAGGTTAAAGAGAAAGCTTTAAATATTTGTGTCTGCCTGATGATGTTACCACTAAAATATTTCAAATCCTGCCCCAAATTTTCCTAAAGCAGAAGTTTCAACCCACCCATTGTCACCAAAACACAAAAGCTGCCCCGGTGGATGTTTTCAGAGGGCCGTTCCACAAAAGCAGCCTCATCTGCTGACATTTGCACAATGGCCAGCACATAAACCAGCTGAGGAGCTCTTTTATGATTCTTTAATTCGTCTGGTGCAGAGTTTGTTCGGGAGGGCTCTGGGCTGCCTGGCTCCCTGCATTCCCTGGGTGTGGGATCTCAGGATCTCAGTCCTGAGGTGCCACCGAGACCACCCTTGGGGGGCTCGGGAGTCCTGGAATGTTCCAGAAGTGTCTGGTGGCTGCACTTTGATCCTACACAGGAGACGACACCTGTATGAGGATAGGAGGGTTTCACCGGGGTGAATGGTGAAGGGATTGGTTAATTAGAGGGTGAGACACAGGGTTTAGGATTTCTGTACAGGGGGGTTTAGAGAAGTAAGATGGAGGAATTGGAGCGTGTCCTGTCCTTCTTCTTCTTCTTCTTCTCCTCCATCTTCTTTGGTGATGGTGGCACTTTTGGATTGGTCATTACTAAAAGTGCACCGGGCAATAAGAATAAATGGTATTGGGGAAAAATGATAAATATTGTACACGTAACAATGGGTATAAAGATAGGTGGCTGCCTGGAGGGCAGCACAGTGTGCTCATGGCTGGCTGCTGAGCAGAGCTCTGTCGGGCCGAAAGAAAATCTTTTAGATAAACAATTAATAAACATAAAAACCAAAAGAAGAACTGAAGCCTCTTCTCGTCCTTCGATACGTGGGCTGCCCCAAGGCCACTCCGGGCCTTTCCAGGCCCTCAAACAGCCCAAAACCGGACACCTGGGTGCAGATAAAGCGTCGCTGTGATTTCCAAGGTGAGCTCCTGGCACAGCACTGCCAATGAATTCGGCTCTGGGTGGCTGTTAAAAAAGAAAAATGGGAATTAGCTCTTTTCCTGTTGCTCACCTTCCCAGCTCTCAACTCTTAGCACTTCCCTGCTGCTACATTTATATTTTTTGAAAAAAAAAAAATCCCTTTGCTTTGCCCAGGATTTTCTCTTAGGAAGCTGAGAAAAATGAAGACAATAATTATTTAATTTGTTTCTTCTCTGTTTTGCTCATTGGAAGTTGTTTATCTAACAAGTGATTCTTTTATTGATTTTTGCTGTGATTTGTTTTGACTTTTTGGCCAAGCTGTGTTGGGACTCTGGAGAGAGTCATGACTTTTCATTATTATTTTTTAGCTTTCTGTAAACATTCTTTCTGTATTCTTTAGTATAATATACTAAATAATAGCATAGTATTCTTTAATATAGTAGTATTCTTTAATATAATAGTATTCTTTAATATAATAATTAGTGTTCTTTATATAAGATAATAATTATAATAATAATATAATTATTATTAGAACAGATAATAATACAATAATATAGTATAATTAGTATTCTTTAATATAATAGTATTCTTTAATATAATAATTGGTATTCTTTGCATAAGATAATTATAATAATACAGTAAAATATAATAAATAATAACTATAATATATAATAAAATATAATATATAATAATTATATATAATAATTAGTATTCTTTGATATAGTAATTCTTTAGTATAGTATAGTATTCTTTAATATAATATAGTATCATAAAATAATAAATTAAAATAAAGTCTGATTGATCATTCCTTCCTTCATTGGGGCACCCTGCTAATACAATGCTCAGCTCCCTCTTTTTGTTGGAAAAACACAAAAATGAAACTTGTTTTTGGCCTGGAATGGGAAGATCATAATTCCATCCCTCAGGAACGGCCACAGGGAAGGTCCATCCCTCACCCACCCCGCTGTTTGATACCACCCCACAACAGCTGCTTTTTGGAAAGGAAAAAAATCTTCATTTTCCCATCCTGGCGGGCAATAAAGCAGCAATGTTTGGTCAGTGAAGGGATGCAAACCTGTCCCAGGGCTGCAGAAATGGTTCCTTGTAGAACAATTTCCATACGCGCTCGAATCCCACAGCGCCACTCAGGCTTTCACTTCCTTATGAGTGACTTTGCAATCGGTGATTACCGCGAGCCCACGGCAGTGAAGAGGGGGAAACGGGCAGGTTTTATTTTCCCAAAGCAGAGCTGTGGGAAAATACACGGATATTTTATGCTTACTTAAGCAGGAATGATCCATCCTGAGCTCTCTCCCATCCCTGGCTCGGCCCCTCAGGCAGATGTCAGTCCTTGCTGGGGCAACGGCTCCAAAGGCAGAGCTGCAGTGGAAATTGAGATATTTTACAGCATTAATTGACTTTAACTGAACATTTAATCCAACCTAAATGGGCTCTTCCACACCCCAGAGCCCCCTTTCTTTTTTGGACCCGACTTCAGGTATATTTACATTTTCAGAGGATGTTTTGTAGGTTTCTAGGGCCAATCATCTGTCCTCGTTCTCATTCCTCCTCCTCCCAATATCCCATCACAATGGGAAGGGTTCCACTGATTGATGAATGGAAAAACATAATTTACAAATAAACTTTAGGTTTGCTGATAAGCAAAGCTAGACATTGCAAGATGAAAGAAACAATGGGGAAGAAAAACCCGTAAATTTTGTAAGAATTAAAAATTAAAAAGGGGGGTTATACATTAGAGGGGAATCTTTGGGATCAGGTGTTCTGGCAAGTCTGAACCTCTCAAGTACCTCAGAAATGGGGAAAAACCCCTAAATTCTGTAAGAATTAAAAATTAAAAGGGAGGGTTATTAGAGGGGAATCTTTGGGATCAGGTGTTCCAGGAAGTCTGAGCCTCTCAAGTACCTCAGAAATGGGGAAAGAGAGAAGGAAAATGTGGCTGGAAATTGGGATAAAAAGGAGGCTGCATCCTCCAAAAATTGGAGAGACCCCAGGGGATGCCCCATGGCCTCTGCCTTAATTGGAATAAATTCAAAGGACTCCTCTGTCTCCTTTTTGGACATAAACCTCTGGTGCTTGTGGATTAATTTTCCTAACAACTGTTAATATTTGTGTATTCAAGAATCAGCTGATTTCATCCACAAAATTTTTCTTTTTTGTAGGAAAAACTCCCTAGAGAGAAAAAGAGAGAACGTGCCTTCCTAGGAGGGAAAAGCCTTTTTTTGCTGCCCTTTGCTGATCACCTTGACACACAATTTCTCTGTGCCTGGGCACTGCTGCTCCTGGCCATAAATCCATGCAGAATTTACTACCTGGGAGAGGCTGAAGGCATTTTCTGGCACAAGATCTGCATCTCCCTCATGTGTGCGTGTGTACGAGCACGACCTATAGCTCCTCTGAATTATTTATAGACAAACAAGTAATTAAAATTTTTATTCTGCCCATTTTGGAGCGCGGAAGGAGGAAAAAAAAAATCTGCTTTATTTTTTCATCAAGGAAGCTGCTGGCCAAGCTCATAACTCTGTCTGCACGCTGTAAAGAATGGGGTGAGTGGTTTCTCATCAAACACACTTTGCATTTTATGGGATGCACTGAAAAACTAAGTGGCTTAGTGACTTCTGCCAATGTCAGCAAAGGAGAGAGCTCAGAACAAGGAGCATCCCACCTCTCCTGAGCCACAAATCCATCCTGAAGCTGTCCAGGAGCAGAGGTGAAGGGAGAGGAGATTTCTGCCCTGGAGTTCCTCAGAGTGACCAGAGCAACACACAGAAATTGTTTTGTTCTTGACTTTCCCACGTCCTGTTGTGTTGCAGATATCTTTTTATGAAAAATCTTCCCTTAAGATTTTTTTTCCTCCTGAGAGGCCTCAAAGACAAAACGTGAACAACAATTATCTGCTGCTGTGGGATGCAACAGGTGCATCTGTGATTGGTCTCATGTGGTTGTTTCTAATTAATGGCCAATCACAGTCAGCTGGCTTGGACAGAGAGTCTGAGCCACAAACCTTTGTTGTCATTCTTTCCTTTCTATTCTCAGCTAACCTTCTGATGAGAACTTTTTATTCTATTCTTTTAGTATAGTTTTAATTTAATATATATAATAATTAATGAATCAAGCCTTCTGAAATATGGAGTCAACATTCTCTCCTCTTCCCTCATTCCCTGTGAACACTTTCACATTGCTGAACCTCCCTGTGCATCTCCACTAAACTTCCACAAGGTGACCATGGCGGGCAGGGTGTTTACTAGCACAAAACCTCTTGGATCTTATTTCCAGCTCATTTTCTCACTTTGTGACCCTGAAAATGACTTTTGATACGATAACAAATAACACCCTGGGCTGGTGGAAGGTGTCCCTGCCCGTGGCAGGGGGCTGGAACGAGATGGGTTTAAGGTTTTCCTTCCAACCCACACCACTCCAAAATCCTCTAAGCAATCCTAGCTACTATTTTAAATATTTCTGGGAAATAAAGAATGCTTTGAAAATCAAACCTTGCAGCTCTGGGGCCACACACAGCTGTTCCAGCACTGAATCATTCACATCTCCTCCAAAGAAAGGAAAAAAAAGGAGAACAACAGAGCAGAACCAGATCTCCAGGCAGCGCAAGATAAATTACTGAGGTCAGCTGGAAGGTGGTTTTCTTCTTGAGATGGGCTCAAGTACAAAATGAGTGAGTCAATTCTTTGCCCCTCGGATCACAACTTCCCTCTGGTGATTCTGAATGTCAGAAAAATTTAAAAAGGGTTCCAAAAAAATAAAGCCAGAGGCTTCAGCCATGGCATTGCCCGTGCTCTCAGAGCAGCAGCACTGGTCTTTCACCGAGGTGTTGTTCCACAGTGACAGAATTGAGAGGAAAGTGGTTTAATGCTCTGCTCAAATGCCAGAAGTAACACTTCCTAGGGAAACTGAGACATGCAAAAGGATACAGCTCACCACAACATTTTTCCTTAAAAAAAATAAAGATCACTATAAATATCACATTAGCCTCCTGAATATCACATTAAATATCGCTATTATTGTCAATATCATTATTATCACTATAAATATCAATTAGCCTCCTGAATATCACATTAAATATCAGTATTATTATCATTATTAACACTATAAATATCACATTAGCCTCCTGAATATCACATTAAATATAACTATTATTATCAATATCATTATTATCACTGTAAATATCACTATTATTATCAATATCATTATTATCACTATAAATATCAAGTTAGGCTCCTGAATTATCATCAATAGCCCAGAAACAATTGGCTACGGAAATCAAATGACGTTGTAAGCTTGTGACACACCTGCATCTGACTTCCAGGGCTGTCCTAAGTGCCAGGGTTGATATTTTTGCCTGTTCCTGTGCCAAATAATAAAAAGAAGATACTCAACATTTAACAGAAGTGCCCCACGAGGAGAAAAAATTAATTTACAGGTGAGAGGGAAACGTGTTTCACTAATTCAGCTGAAGTGGAGCCGTGAGGTGCTCGCTGGCTTTGGGAGAACTTCCCACTCTTTCCTGGGCTGGGAGCTTTGCTGGGCAATATTTCTCTGCAGCACCATGAATTTAATCACATCAAAATGTCAGCAGAGAAAAATGGAGCACACAGAGGCCTTTTCCCCTTGGTATTTAGCAGGAGAAATGGATGTTTCCTTAAAGAGGCGGTGGAGTGAGCTGCACACGAGGTGACACCTCTGTTCTCACCTCTGCACTGCCTTTGGACTCCACTCCCCAGGGATATAAATCAGGATTTCTGTCATTCCAGCACAGCTGGTTGTGTTTGTTCTGCCACAGCACGGATATAAAATGATGGCATTTATACTCCAGTGGATATCCAGGGTGGCTGAGGGGCCCTTTCTGCAGGGATGGAGCTTGGGAATCCTTCCATAAACAACAAAAAAGCCACGGGATCAGCAACACCAAACATTGCTGAGTCCTGCAAACAGCAACTTTAGCTCTTCCCACCACCAAATATTGATTTCCACGTGAAAATGATCTGTTTAGAATAACACAGTCCCTGCCACACCTCTAGGAGTGCCTGGGGATGTTACCACCACCATTAATTTACACCCACTTGTTTCAAAGCTTTGTGGACAAAGCCAACAGCAGTGAGAAGGAGAAAAAATCCAAATAATACATTTTTATTTTTCTAAGGAGAAAATATCCAAAGAAACCATTCAGAAATGCATCCAGGTAAAAAATAAAGCTCCTCAAGGGAAGCTGGAATTTCCCCCAGCAGATAAATCCCTTTTTCAGGATCTCCTTCCCCATGTAATGAGTCCAACTTTAACCCCAGCTCTTTAACGAGCTGCCCTGAGCCACCCCACCCCAAACCCAGGCAGGATCCAAGGCACTTGCTCCAAACAGAATCGTAATTAAAGTGAATTTATATTAATCCAGGAGAGCTGAGGGAAAGGATGATGATTTATGAGCAATTTTGCTGGCATTTTCAAGAGGCGTAAAAAGCATTAAAAGGGAATATCTAAAAACTATTAGTTAGGAAAGCAGCCATAATTGGAGAAGCAATCCAGGCTGTCTTTAGGGCATTTGGCTCCTCCATGGAAGACAAACCAAGAAAACCTTTGAGGAAAAATAAAACCCAATTTTGCAATGAGTTTTTTTTTTAATGGATAGGGTGAAATTATTGCAGTAAAATACGTGGAGTTACCCACAACCCTCAACTGCTGTAACATCTTGGGTACAATAAAGTGGATTTTGAAGAGCCCCTGGAGTCCCACATCTCTCATTTGATCTCTTACAGTGGCGCCCAACATGGGGTGCCATTAGTAAGAGCCTGAATGAGGGGCGGATTTAAAGGGATGGATTTAAAGGGATGGATTTTAAAGAGACAGTGATTTCCCTGTGATGGCACCAAACATCATTAATTCCCTAAATTAGGGATGTGGGTTTCCAGGCCTGCCTGCAGCTGGAGCTGACAGCTGTGGGCACAGCTCTGTCACCCATGGCCCTGGCCTGCTGGAACCTCTTGGATGTAATAATCTGCATTTTGTATACAATAAACTGCATTTTCTATTCAAGAAACTGCATTCTGTATACAATAAACTGCATTTTGTACACAATAAACTGCTTTTTGAAGAGCCCCTGGAGTCCCACATCCCTCATTTCAGCCCTCACAGTGGCGCCCAACGTGGGGCACCATCAGTAAGAGCCTGAATTAGGGATGTGGGTTTCCAGGCCTGCCTGCAGCTGGAGCTGACAGCTGTGGGCACAGCTCTGTCACCCACAGCCCTGGACTGCTGGAACCTCTTGGTTGGAATAAACTGCATTTTGTGTACAATAAACTGCATTTTGTAAGCAGTAAACTGCCTCTTGTATACAATAAATAGCATTTTGTAAAAATATACTGTATTTTGTACACAATAAACTGCATTTTGAAACGTCACCTGGAGTCCCGCATCCCTCATTTCAGCTCTTACAGATGTGAAACCAACCCACCCGTTCCCTTTGCCAATATTCCCCTCCCAGCTTTCTGCCTGGCTTCACAGGTCACATCCAGCTGCAACATCTTTGACTTTGCCTTGGAGTCGAGGTGTGCATTCCCAGAGCAATCAGCGTGTCCTGCAGATGGATTTATTGGTCCCCACTCTCTGTAATTAAGCTCAGCAAGAGCAATAACAATGCCTTAAGTGTTCATCCTTTCAAAATTGTCCTCAGCTCCCTTTAATCTGTGTGAACAGATGGAGTCCTGCTCCATCACCTTGCAAACTTTTTCCTGAGCTATTAAAGCCCCAGCAGAATTTAAGGGGATAAATTGAAGGCAGCAAATGTTTAATAATTGCTGTCACTTATTCCTTCACAAAGTTTTGGAGTTAATGAATAAAACATGTTCATAAGAGGCTGGGCACGGGGAAGTCAACAGAAAACGTCCTGCGGAGTTAAACACATCATGCCAGAGCTGGAAATCCAATATTTACTTCCAGGGAATATTTATCTTGCTGTGTTGATATTCCAGAAATCCCCCTGAACCGTGACCCCTGTCCCCAAATCCCAGGTCAGCAAGAAATGAGTTTTTCACTCAGTAGTTTTTTGAGTTTATCATGGATGGATTTTCAGTTGATTCCTTTTCCAGTGACATCACTGATCAGGACTGGAAGTGCCAGAATTCTAATCTTGCTTTTTTGTAAGATTATTTGTATCAAATTTGGCTAATGACTGTATTAAATTACTCAGTTTGAACGGGATGGCAGAGCTTGGTTTGCTGTCCCAACTGAACATTTCACACCAGGTATTGCCTGGAGTGCAGATGATGCTCTCTGCTCAAGGCTCAAATGCTGTTTGTGCCTTTAGATCAATAAACCTACTAAAGTGAAGGAAAAAAAAAAAAAAGTGAAAATAAATCCTTTATCCAAGCCAATTTTGAGGGGAGGAAAATGAATTCTACTGAAGCCAATGAAAATACAGGAATGCCATGGAAAATCTGGTTTAACCTCGTGATGCTGCATGATAGAAAATTTGACCCCTCTGAACAAGGTCAATGCCCTCTCTGTACATTGAATTTCAGCTTTACTTTTGCCAAAACTCTGTAATGCAACAGCTCAGGGAGTTAATACAAAAATGCCAAAAATGCGTGAATTTTCATGGGTTAATTCTTTGATACCTTTGAAACCTGGAAATAGGAGCAGGGCTGAGCTTTGCACATTCCACTCTTAATTTCAAAGAATCAGAACCCACATCCTGCTGTCCCAGACAAGTTTAACCACAGCTCATCCAAAGGCACTCGCTGACCAAAAAACTCCAAATGTGCTGAGATGCCAGAAGAAATCTGTAAAGTAGATCTCCACTAAACCCAGCTCAGCTTATGGGGCCTTAGCCCTGGCTTTAACAGGATTTTGAGCAGGTTTAAACCTTGGTGTGACTCAGATCCCAGAGTGCAGCAGATGCTAAATTGGCTCTGGGTGCACTGGCAGGCAGAATCCAGCCCTGATTGATGGGAAAAGCTCTTCCTGCCATGGTCACCTCAGTCCAGGGTTTAGAGGAAAAGATGATGGAGAGGTCTGAGCACAGCACAGAGCCTTGCAGAGCTTTAACAATTCCCCTTTGGGGCTTTTTGTTTGTTTTTTTAAAAGTTTTACTCACAACCAAAGAGAAAAAATCACCTTTGATGTGAAGTCTTGAGCTTTAAAACTCACTGGTGGCACAGAGTAACTCTGAGCAGAGGGTCCCAGGATTTAGGGCACAGATGTGATTGCTCCTCTCATGATCATTAATTACACATTTATGGACACCTCGTTTGTCCTGAGGGATTTTGAGACATTTCACCAAATTTGTGGCACAGAACTTGCAGCCCATTGTCTCCTCCCAGGATTTAGGGCACAGATGTGATTGCTCCTCTCATGATCATTAATTACACATTTATGGACAACTCGTTTGTCCAGAAGGATTTTGAGACATTTCACCAAATTTGTGGCACAGAACTTGCAGCCCATTGTCTCCTCCCAGGATTTAGGGCACAGATGTGATTGCTCCTCTCATGATCATTAATTACACATTTATGGACACCTCGTTTGTCCTGAGGGATTTTGAGACATTTCACCAAATTTGTGGCACAGAACTTGGAGCCCATTGTCTCCTCCCGGGTGTTTAATGCATCCAGTGCAGGGGGAACCTTGAAGAAAGGCAAAGCACAGCCCAGATGTGGATTTTGCTCACACCAGATGTTGATTTTGATCACACAGATTTTATAGACTTTGTGCCATGTTCCAAAACCCTGCTGTAATCTAAGAACCTCTGATGGAGGAATGACTGCACTGAGTCATCCTCAGTGCAGTATCAAGATTTATATATTGATATCAATATTTTGATTTTTCCTCTAGAATTCAGAGTTCCCATCACCTGCAGCACAACTTGGTGAACCGGAGTTTGTGCCCCACAATGAGCAAAACTCAGATTTTAATTTACAAGGTTTCTTTTTTAATTTACAAGGTGTTTGGGGCCACCAAAACACTCCTTCGCTCATCCTCAGTATTTCAAGCTCCCCTTTGAATGATAAAATATTCAATATCAGCAAATCCCTTGGTAAATGTTCTTCTTGGATTTCACATCAAACCCATGTCAGTCTTTCTGTCATTCCTCATTGAGGTGAAGTCTGCTGAAAACACATCTAGCAGGGACAATTAAAAATAGTGCACAAAGGGCACCCTTGGCACTCTGGAGAGCTGTTGACAACATGAAGACATTGCTCACAATTACACCGGGGGTAATTTATGCATTTGGTGGCCTCTGCCAGCTCGGGCAATGCCAGCCCTGCTAATGAAACCAGGATCAATGTGACACCAGAATGATGGCAGATTTTGAAAACAAGGACCAACAGTTTGCAGGTGGTTTTAGGCAGCTATAAAAGCTGATTTATAAGAGCTTTTTAATCCTTGTTTTAATTCACCTTGTGGGAATGGACTGTCATAAAATATCCTGCCACGTTACAAGCACCGAGCTGTTTGAGACCCAGCAGGGCACAAATACAGGGAATTCCACAGATTTTATTGCATTTTTTGTTTCTACTCCAACCTTGCTCCCTCCCCACTCTCACCATGACCTCAACCAGGTTTAATTCCTTGTTTAAATCCTTATTTACATACTTCAGATTAGGACTGAGGGAATAGAATAGGCACAGGCTGGAGCTGAGCTTTGGCTGTTCCTTATTTTTCCCAGGCTGTAATTTATGCACATGGAGTCACATCCATCTCCCTGCAGAACCATTCCTGCTGCCCAGCAATGGCACTGCAGGCACACTCGGTGTCCTGTCCCCAAATCACCAGGTGGCCCCAAGGGGGGCTCTGAACAACCCTTTAAATGTCACACTCGGGTACACACAGGAAGGAGCAGAGCTAAAATATGGAGTGCAGATGAAATAAAAGGGATGGATTTTAAAAAGTTAGATTTTAAAAAGACAGTGATTTCCCTGTGATGGCAACAAACATTAATTCCCAAGCAGAAATCCAAGAGTTCTGTTCCCTCTGAACTGGGCTGCAATCTCTGTCTCCTGCAGCATTTTCTGGTTGATGCCATTGCTGCAGTGAATTCCCAGGAGATTCCATGGCTTCTCCCCCAGGAGGGAACTGGAGAACCAGACCTGAGTCTCTCCTGGAGTGGTTTTTGTTCGCCAGTTCCAGGTTTTTTTAGCCAATGCACCAATTCAGTGTGGTGGGTTGCACCCACTAGAATTATTTATTCATTTTCTGTCAGATAAAGATTAGGAGAAAGGCAAAAACAAGCTCAAAACTTTAAAGCGTGTCGCAGACATCTTTTTATGAAAAATCCTTTCCTTAGGATTTTTTTCCTCCTGAGAAGCTGAAAGGCCTCAGGAACAAAATGCAAACAATGGTTATCTGCTGCTGTGGAATGCAACAGGTGCATCTGTGATTGGTCTCATGTGGTTGTTTCTAATTAATGGCCAATCACAGTCAGCTGGCTCGGACAGAGAGCCGAGCCACAAACCTTTGTTATCATTCCTTATTATTCTATTCTTAGCTAACCTTCTGATGAAACCTTTTCTTCTATTCTTTTAGTATAGTTTTAATGTAATATATATCATAAAATAATAAATCAAGCCTTCTGAAACATGGAGTCAGATCCTCATCTCTTCCCTCATCCAAGAAACCCTGTGAACACCGTCACACTTTTGCACAGCAAAATATTGCAGAACAGTTCCAGAAATGCTCCTGAAATTCTGCTGGGGATGGAGGGAAGGGTTATTCCTCCTCCCTTGACTGATGGGAATATTCTCAGTGAGGATCCACATTTTCCAACAGAAAAATATTGACAGGAAAGTGGGATGGCAGATGTCCCAGCTAACAGAGCTCCTGGCCAGCAGGACTTTATCTTTGATCCTAAAACATGAATAAGAGCACAGGGAGCAATCCTGGGCGCCTGCCTGGCAGCCAGAGGGTTGGAGCAGGATATAAACCTTGTGATCTGAAGGACCTGATTTTATTCTCGTCTGTTCCGATACCATTATAGGCACATTAAAAGTCATCTCATCTTTTTAGTGCTGCAAAAAAAAGTGGTGGAAAACAGGGTGGAGATAAATCAGGAGCAGCCCCGCTCTTTTAAAAGGCATCTTCTGGAATTTTTATGCACAACAAGGGAGGATAAAAAGGATCTTGAGACGTTGTTGTTTACAGCACCAGAATCCAGGGCCAGCCTCACATTGCAGGTCACCAATTCCAGGCACTTTTTTCACAGCATTTCCTCAAAAAAAGGCTCACAATGTTCATTTTTTAAGATTTCCAAGAACTTTATTGTTCATTTTCTAAGACTTCCAAGAGCTTTCTCCCATCCCAAAGAAAATTTTCAGCCCAACAAAACTTGCCAGGTTTCTCTCAAGGAGGGGACTGAAGACCTCCAGGCACCAACATCTCCAAGGGCACAGCAGGAAGAACTCACTGAATTATTAAATAAATACTATTTATTTTATTATTATTATTTATTTTATTATTATTATATTATTAAAAAATGTAAATACACATCCCCTTCAGCCTGATGGGCGTCAGAAAATCTCCAGCTACTCCTGCAAAACCAGCAGGCAGAAGAAACCCTCAGCTCCCCTGCCTGGCAGGCACTTTTATTTCAGCAGTTCCTCAAAAAGCGTCATGGACACATCAAGAAAAGGCTCAGAATGTTCATTTTTTTAACACCAAGAGCCTTCTGCCATCCCAAAACAAAATTTTCAGCCCAACAATGTTCATTTTTTAAGATTTCCAAGAACTTTATTGTTCATTTTCTAAGACTTCCAAGAGCTTTCTCCCATCCCAAACAAAATTTTCAGCCCAACAAAACTTGCCAGGCTTCTCTCAAGGAGGAGACAAAGATCTCCGGGCGCCAACATCTCCAAGGGCACAGCAAGAAGAACTCACTGAATTATTAAATAAATACTATTTATTTTATTATTATTATTTATTTTATTATTATTATATTATTAAAAAATGTAAATACACATTCCCTTCAGCCTGATGGGCGTCAGAAAATCTCCAGCTACTCCTGCAAAACCAGCAGGCAGAAGAAACCCTCAGCTCCCCTTCCTGGCAGGCACTTTTATTTCAGCAGTTCCTCAAAAAGCATCATGGGCACATAAAAAAAGGCTCAGAATGTTCATTTTTTAACACCAAGAGCTTTCTCCCATCCCAAACAAAATTTTCAGCCCAACAATGTTCATTTTTTAAGATTTCCAAGAAATTATTGTTCATTTTCTAAGACTTCCAAGAGCTTTCTCCCATCCCAAAGAAAATTTTCAGCTCAACAAAACTTGCCAGGCTTCTCTCAAGGAGGGGACTGAAGACCTCCAGGCACCGACATCTCCAAGGGCACAGCAGGAAGAACTCACTGAATTATTAAATAAATACTATTTATTTTATTATTATTATATTATTAAAAAATGTAAATACACATTCCCTTCAGCCTGATGGGCGTCAGAAAATCTCCAGCTACTCCTGCAAAACCAGCAGGCAGAAGAAACCCTCAGCTCCCCTTCCTGGCAGGCACTTTTATTTCAGCAGTTCCTCAAAAAGCATCATGGACACATCAAAAAAAGGCTCAGAATGTTCATTTTTTAACACCAAGAGCCTTCTGCCATCCCAAAACAAAATTTTCAGCCCA